>NC_064634.1:217803886-218106917 GCF_023864275.1 Schistocerca cancellata
CCCGCATTTGCCGAGGCAGATGGAAAACCGCCTAAAAACCATCCACAGACTGGCCGGCTCACCGGACCTCGACACAAATCCGCCGGACGGATTCGTGCCGGAGACCAGGCGCTCCTTCGCGCCCGGAAAGCCGTGCGTCAGACAGCACGGCCAGCCGGGCGGGCGTTCATGCATCCTTTCTGACATGAGTACTATACGTCGGCGATGAAGGACTGAATTTGTGAGACAATAGAGCAACTGGACGGCCACCGAGTGGCGACAGGTGGCCTTTTCAGATGAATCACTTTTTATGCTCCATCGGACTGAAGGCCGTTGGAGTATACGGTCCAGCAACAATCGGCGGAAGGATCCAGTTTGGAGGAGTGAGCGTTATGGTCTGGAGAATATTTTCGTGGCATTCCCTGTGTGGCCCCGTCACTCTGGTGGAAGGTAGAATATGTCAAAACATACACTCCTGGAAATTGAAATAAGAATACCGTGAATTCATTGTCCCAGGAAGGGGAAACTTTATTGACACATTCCTGGGGTCAGATACATCACATGATCACACTGACAGAACCACAGGCACATAGACACAGGCAACAGAGCATGCACAATGTCGGCACTAGTACAGTGTATATCCACCTTTCTCAGCAATGCAGGCTGCTATTCTCCCATGGAGACGATCGTAGAGATGCTGGATGTAGTCCTGTGGAACGGCTTGCCATGCCATTTCCACCTGGTGCCTCAGTTGGACCAGCGTTCGTGCTGGACGTGCAGACCGCGTGAGACGACGCTTCATCCAGTCCCAAACATGCTCAATGGGGGACAGATCCGGAGATCTTGCTGGCCAGGGTAGTTCACTTACACCTTCTAGAGCACGTTGGGTGGCACGGGATACATGCGGACGTGCATTGTCCTGTTGGAACAGCAAGTTCCCTTGCCGGTCTAGGAATGGTAGAACGATGGGTTCGATGACGGTTTGGATGTACCGTGCACTATTCAGTGTCCCCTCGACGATCACCAGTGGTGTACGGCCAGTGTAGGAGATCGCTCCCCACACCATGATGCCGGGTGTTGGCCCTGTGTGCCTCGGTCGTATGCAGTCCTGATTGTGGCGCTCACCTGCACGGCGCCAAACACGCATACGACCATCATTGGCACCAAGGCAGAAGCGACTCTCATCGCTGAAGACGACACGTCTCCATTCGTCCCTCCATTCACGCCTGTTGCGACACCACTGGAGGCGGGCTGCACGATGTTGGGGCGTGAGCGGAAGATGGCCTAACAGTGTGCGGGACGGTAGCCCAGCTTCATGGAGACGGTTGCGAATGGTCCTCGCCGATACCCCAGGAGCAACAGTGTCCCTAATTTGCTGGGAAGTGGCGGTGCGGTCCCCTACGGCACTGCGTAGGATCCTGCGGTCTTGGCGTGCATCCGTGCGTCGCTGCGGTCCGGTCCCAGGTCGACGGGCACGTGCACCTTCCGCCGACCACTGGCGACAACATCGATGTACTGTGGAGACCTCACGCCCCACGTGTTGAGCAATTCGGCGGTACGTCCACCCGGCCTCCCGCATGCCCACTATACGCCCTCGCCCAAAGTCCGTCAGCTGCACATACGGTTCACGTCCACGCTGTCGCGGCATGCTACTAGTGTTAAAGACTGCGATGGAGCTCCGTATGCCACGGCAAACTGGCTGACACTGACGGCGGCGGTGCACAAATGCTGCGCAGCTAGCGCCATTCGACGGCCAACACCGCGGTTCCTGGTGTGTCCGCTGTGCCGTGCGTGTGATCATTGCTTGTACAGCCCTCTCGCAGTGTCCGGAGCAAGTATGGTGGGTCTGACACACCGGTGTCAATGTGTTCTTTTTTCCATTTCCAGGAGTGTAGTAAATATCTGTCTTTTGGGACCGTGTCCACCCCTACAGGCAGTTTGTTTTCCCTCGCATGATGACATCTACCAGCAGAACAATGCAACGTGTTACACAGCCACACAGCTCAGAGTGTACATGTATGGTTCGAAGAGCACTAGGATGAGTTTACCATACTTCCCTGGCCACCAAACACCGCGAATTTAAGCCCAATCGAGAATCCGTGGGACACCTTCGATCGGCCTGTTCGCGCTATGGGTCCTTAACCGAGAAACATAGCTCAGCAGCTGACGGCACTTGAGTTGGTTGGCATGGTCCTACATCTCTGTTGGTACCGCACCTTTGAGAACCTCTTTGAGTTTCTTGTTGCACAACCCATGCTTTTGACATGCAGTCACGTTAATGTGATTGGACAGATGCTAAGAGAATTAAAGTAGGAAATGAGATACTAAAATTACCAGATTAATGTTGCTATTTGGGCAGCGAAATATGCGATGAGTGTCGAAGTAGAGACAATATAAAACGTATTCCAGTAGTAGCAAGGAAAGAATTTCTGAAAAAGAGAAATATTTGAACATTGGGTATAAATTTTAAGTTCTAGGAAGTCTTTTCTGAAGGTGATTGTCCGGATATAGCCCTGTATGGAAATGAAACTTTGACTGTTCGCAGTGCAGACAAGAAGAGAATATAACCTCTTTCAAATGTAGTGCTACAGAAGGTCGCTGAAAATGGGTCGATCGAATAATTAATGGGGAGGTACTGGACTGAATTGCGAAACAAAGTTATGATACAACTTGACTAAAAGAAGAGATCGGTTGGTACATCCTGAGGCATAAAGGAATAGTCTGTTTAGTAATGGAGTGAAGGTTTGGAGGTAAATATTGTGGAGGGAGTCCAAGACATGAAACAGTAAGCAGGTTCGAATAGATGTAGCTTGCAGTAGTTGTTCAGATGTGAAGAGGCTTGATCAGTATAGACTAACTTGGAGAGTAGTACCAAGCCAGTCTTCGGATTGAATACCACCACAAAAACGACAACAACACTTAACAAAATGGAACGTTTGCCGTCTGACGGCTATAATAAGCACAAAAACAAAAAAGATCTAAAATAATGGTGTGCGTGGGAGGAGCCATGCTAGATGGCAAACTAATGTTGGATAAGAGACTTCGAAGAAATGGACGAATTTTGCTAGTTCGTAAGCAGAATAGATAGAGAAATAAGGCGCAAAGAAGCTGCAGAAGCAATGGTTGTACAATGTAGAAAGAGGTTTCCATAAAAAGCAACCGCTGCTTGCGTAGTAGAAAATACAGGTGAGTAGAAGACAGTGATACAAGCAAATAATCCTAATATACATAGGTCTGGGAACCAATAGTATATCATCAGTACGAAGTATTATGACTGAGTATGCGAACACCTTATAACAGAGTCCTTGAGGACAAACACTCTACAAGAAGTGTTTCACATGACGACAGTTCATCTGAATGGCAGGCTTCAGTACGTCTCTTCGTCCCACAAGTTCAGAAATCTCAAGTGTGTTTCGAATGTCTTGACAATTATCCATAATGTGTTCGGAGTTCATCGACACTATCAACAGATCTGAAACACATCAGGGCTTTTAAACATTCCCACACAAGCCTCAAGTTCAAGACAGAGGGCATTGGAGGCATGATACTGTATTCCCAAACTATCACATGACAGTATGCCAGTGCACTGTGATGTACGTATCACATACGCATTCTTTCACCAAAAGCAGCGCCATCCAAATGTAGCCCTGGACATCAACAGAGTATCGACATTCGTTGGATTGCATTTGCATATTCGTCATAACCATTGGGTTTTGGATATGTTTATTAGGGTTATTTGGTTGCTTAATTGCCCCTAGTCGCCCCTTTCGTTTGTACCTTTAATAGTCAGACACCCTGTGTAAACCTTTAATTCTTAAAAATATTTATGAAAAGCTATGTTTGGAGTACTAACTATATAGGTGAAAAATGCAGAGAATGGTGAAGACAGAATTAAAACTTTCAGAAGCCTTCAAAATGTGGAGGTACAGGAGACTTGAACATCTGACGAATTGCTTGAGTAATGTATGAAGACGTCTTGGCATGAATTGACAAAAAAAAAGTGTAATACATGACAAAGAGATAAAATGCCAGGGATCATAGTACAATGTGAGTGATTATTAATAACTATAGCTGGGTAACGGTTGCAGGAAAATCACAGGAACAAGTCTGTAAATGAGTATATAAGGTAGATCAATGATGATATGAAACCTGAGCTTCTCCTGGCGTATACAACTTTCAAATAACTTCCAGGAATTCAGCCAGGTAACACTTTCAGCGACCGCCAATAATGATGATGTAGGGTGCAATCTGTGTTACTAAATGGCTCAAACGTGCACAGGGTATGGAGCATGGCGCAGATATAGATTGCCTGTTCAATGGCTTCCAGATGCAATAAAAATTTGATATAGTTCAATATTCCATATGATCGATCTACAGTGTATATATTGCAGCATGTATGTAAATATGTCGAGGATCTCCTCCTTATCCCCTGGATCGATTTCAGACAGATTATGCACACCAACATTTAATTTCGTATCAGCAGTAGCTGCTAAGGAAGTGGAGTCACAAGCAAAATACATGTAGCCCCTGCCATATAGGCTCCCCTGTAAGATAGGCTTGCTATGAGGGATTAGTGTCAGCCTGCCTTATCGACCTGATCTGCAGCCTAGAAGTCAGGGGCAACAAAATGTTTTCAGGCATCTGACATGTAGGCTGCTCAGCATGATAAGCACCTTGTGTTGGAGTAGTGCCTGCCTGTCTTAGCGACGTGATTTGCAAGGCAACCCAGACATCAGGGACAAGAAAATTAGTCTCTAGCATATAGACTGCTCTGCACAATAGGCATATTGTGGCAGTAGTGTCAGCCAGCTTTATCGATCCGTTTTGCAGGGGCTTACATACAAGTAGGAATAGCTGAGCAGAGAGGAGGGTGAGGTAAGAAGGTTAACAGTGAGAGACAGGGAGAATGAGATGAACAGAGAAAGGAGCAAGAAGAGATAAATGGTGGAGATGATGGGTGGAGAGAGGAAGAGAAGTGGATGGACAAAATGAAAGGGAGTATGAGATATACAGAGACAGTGGGGAGGAGAAGATGGAAAGAGAGGGAGGAGAGGAGGGTATGGACAGAATAAGTGTGGAGGGCAAAGAGGTGGACAAATAAAGGGAAAGGAGGAGATGGGAAGAGAGTGGGGGGGGGCAAAGACGGGACAGACAGGGAGATGGGAGAGGAAGAGGAGGACATAAATAGGGGGAAAGATGAAATATGTGCAATATACGTGTTGAATGTGTAAGTTGGTGGAGTTGCAGGGGAAAGGCTTGTTATCGCATAAATTTAAAAATTTAAAATGCTCTCATAATTCACTCATTAAGAAGCACAATCTCATGTTAAACATTTAACACAACAGTTCGAGTGTTAAAATTAAAAGCAATGTATATTTCTTGAGGCAGTATAACTTTTGCTACAGAAATTATACAGACTATACTCATCTAGTGTTTGCGACTTCCAATAAACTACATATAATTACAAACCTTTTCGAAACTTTTTCTACTGAATGCCCACCAAAAAATAATGAAAGGATAAAAAGTTTGTCGTGTGTTACATTTTCGTTTTCATGCAGTAAAACTTAACCATCTGGCATTAAGTTTTAATTTTACTTTTATTAGCAACACCTTTGTAGACGGTGTCCACAAATACCACTGAATGTATATGCAAAATTACAACAGTGTACGACGTGTAGTACAGGAGATATGACATCATAAACGTTGAGTTGAGTGAAGAACTAGCTTTTCAGTATTTGGCACTAAGCACTATTTGCCAAAAAGGTCCTACATGAACATGTAAATGGACTATCAATGTTTTGGTTTATCGGTTTTGGTTTTGACTTCTTCATTCGTCTATTCGAGTAATCCAAACCAATAAAACTAACATAATTAGTGTTTTGCGTCTACAATCATGTAAGTTCTAAAAACTTAACTTCAAGTATTTAACACATTAACTCATTTGTAAAATAATCAGATGTTAGAGGGCACAGGGAAGGAGAGCTGCACGAAAGTAACCTTTTAGGTTGACGAATGAAACAACAACTAAGAAGCGATATAAAATGGCACAAATGACAAATACATAAAAAACAGCGTTGTAGGAAGCGAATGGAAAACGTACATTTGTTGGAAGAGTATTAGGACTGGATTAACTATCAAGTAAGCATTAAAGCTGGCATCCAACTAATTGAAAGACGCGCTGCTAGGTTGATAACAGATCCATACAGCCCACGTGAAACTTTAACAGAATTGCTTAGTCAATCTAAATCTAAATGGAAATCTTTGAAATAACGGCATTCTTGTTATCGCAAACTCTTGTTCGGTAATTTTTAAAAACGGGTTCGAGGAAGAATGTGCAATCATTCTGGTTGAATTTTCTCATTATGAGAATATGGAAGGGCGATCTGTTTTAATTGTTAAAAACCATTCAAAATCCAAGATCGCACAAAATATTTTTTATTCAAGACAACCGGCTTCGACAGTCTTAGCTGTCATCTTCAGGTCTTAAACTTTTTTTGTAGTAAAATATATTCGTCTTACTACAAAAATATGTTTAAGACCTGAAGATGACCACTAAGACTGTTGAAACCAGTTGTCTTGAACAAAAAATATTTTTGCGATCTTACCTTTTGAATGCTTTTTAACGATCATTCTGGTGCCTTCGCTGCATATCTCGCATAAAGAATATGAGATTAAGAGAAGAGAGATTAGACTTACTTTATCAGTACGCGAATGTAATACGGCAAAAATCTCCAGTACTGGTATGAAATGCTTTCTGCCATTATCTGTACAATGGCTGGTAGAGTATGTACACTCATGCTCATAAATTAAGGATAATGCTGATACATGGTGGAACAACGCTCTGGTGGGCGGTTTGCGGGTTTAAATCACCTCAAGGTATGACCATGCGCTGCATTTGACCTGCGGCCGTCGCACGGTGGTGCTGGCAGCAGTCATACGAGAGGTGTGTTGGTGCATGTCAGAGTACGGTGCAGTGAGTAAGTGTGCAGACGTTTTCAGGCGTGCTAATAGTGGCTGTGTGTTGAAAATGGCTCAAAGAACACATATTGATGACTATGAGGGGTAGAATACTAGGGCGACTGGAGGCTGGTCCAACTCAGCAGGTCGTAGCACAGGCCCTCCGTGCGCCACAAAGTGTGATCTCAGGATTATGGCAACGATTCCAGCAGACAGGAAACGTGTCCAGGCGCTACAGTACGGGACGTCCACAGTGTACGACACCACAAGAAGACTGATATCTCACCATCAGTGCGCGCAGATGGCCACGGAATACTGCAGGTAACCTTGCTCGGGACCTTACCACAGCCACTTGAACAGTTGTCTCCAGACACACAGTCTACAGACGACTGAAAAGACATGGTTTATTCGCCTGGAGTCCTGCAAGGTACATTCCACTGACCCCTAGTCACAGGAGAGCCCGTTAAGCCTGGTGTCAAGAACACAGTACATGGTCATTGGAATAATTGTCCCATGTTATGTTCACGAACGAGTCCAGGTATAGCCTAAATAATGATTCTCGCCCGGTTTTCATCTCTCGTGAACCAGGAACTAGATAGCAATCCCTTAATGTCATTGAAAGGGACCTGTATGGAGGTCGTGGTTTGATGGTGTGGGGTGGGATTATGATTGGTGCACATACACCGCTGCATGTCTTCGGCAGAGGAGCTGTAACAGGTCAGGTGTATCGGGACGTCATTCTGCACCAGTATGTCCACCTTTTCAGGGGTGCAGTGGGTCCCACCTTCCTCCTGATGGATGATAACGCACGCCCCCCCCCCCCCCCCCCCCGAACCGCCGTCGTGGAGGAGTACCTTGAAACAGAATATATCAGGCGAATGGAGTGGCCTGACTGTTGTCCAGACCTAAACCCCATCGAGCACGTCTGAGACGGTTGATGTATAGCTGCACGTCTTCAAACCCCTACAACACTTCAGGAGCTCCGACAGGTACTCGTGCAAGAATGGGAGGCTATACTCCAGCAGCTGCTCGACCACCTGATCAGAGTATGCCAACCCATTGTGCGGCCTGTGTACCTGTGCATGTTGGTCATATCCCATACTGATGTCAGGGTACATGCGCAGGCAATAGTGGCGTTTTGTAGCACATGTGTTTCGCGACGGTTTTCTCAACTTATCACCAATATCGCGGACTTACGGATCTGTGTCGTGTGTCCCCTACGTGCCTATGCTATTAACGCCAGTTTTGTGTAGTGCCACGTTTTGTGGCACCACATTCTGCAATTATCCTTGATTTATGAGCATGAGTGTAGATAGATGCAGATACTGAAGGGATGTAAAGAGGTAATATCAAATAAATAAGTATATTGCATGACAAAAAAATGAAGCATCCATAAGATATGATCGGATGTCAACGTAGCTTTGTGCGCGTATATACCATTGGCGGGTATGTATGTGATTAGAGTAGCAGTTCCATGTTTCCAGGCAGATTGGCACCAAAGTGCGTTAGTGACAGAGTTTGGTAGGGGTCTCATTGCGGATGTCCATTTGGCCAGCTGGTCGATTTGTGCAATACCCAGATTTGCAGGGCATTCGTATGTGACGATGACCCAATTTAGGACTGTATAGGAACATGAGGGTAGAAGTACTCGTCATCAAGGTTCTGGTCGACCACGTCTGACCACTCCAAAGGAGGACTGCCGCATTGTGCACCAAGTACATCGTAAGCCTTCACATCTGCACCTGCCATTCGTGAACAAGTAACAGCTCCTTGCAACATTCTGTGTCATTCCACACCACTGGTCGCACACTATCAGCATCTGTACTTGCGGAATATCGTCGGCCGCCCGTTGTTGCCGAGCGGTTCTAGGCGCTTCAGTCCGGAACCGCTCTGCTGCTACGTTCGCAGGTTCGAATCCTGCCTCGGGCATAGATGTGTGTAACGTCTTTAGGTTAGTTAGGTTTAAGTAGTTCTAAGTCTAGGGAACTGATGACCTCAGATGCTAAGTCCCATAGTGTTCAGGGCCATTTGAATCATTTTGAAATATCGTCCCATACGTAGACCTCCTTTCACAGCAGAAACGGCTGCGTTTTGACTGGTGCCGTGGCTGGGAAGCATTGACTGCTGAATGGCTTTGCATTGTGTTCATTGATGAATTGCGGTTCTGCAATATGTCGCATGATTGTCGTCATCGACTATAGTGGCACCATTCTTCCAGTGTTTTGGAGAGGCACAGCGGTGTTACTCCTGACGTTATGGTACATTGAGCCATTGGGTATGACTTCATGTCACCATTGGCGGTGACTGAGGGGAATCTGACGGCACAACCTTACACCATGAATATCCTGCGTCCTCATGTGTTACCTCTCAGTGTAGAGCATCCTGGTACATTTTTCAACAGGACAATGCTCATTTACACATGCCATACGTCTCTATGAACTGTCTGCATGATGTTGAGGTACTCTTGTGGCCAGTAAGATCCACAGATTTTTCTCTGACTGAATATGTGTGGTACCAGCTCGACGTTGTCTACGTCCTAGAGCCAGTATCTGGGATATCAAGGACCAGTTGCAACAGTTGTAGATCAGTTTGCCTCAGGAGAGAATATAACAGCTTCGTGACATCGTTCCCAATTTATACTGGCCAGACGGATGCAACGTCATACGGGTAAGTGGGCTGATACTGCCACTTTCGTTGTAAATTTTACTCGATTTTGTAATGAGTAAAATAACGTCACATACTTTCTCAAGCTGTGAAGTTTCATTTCGTTTCCTGACCCCTCCCCCTCCCCCCTCTCTCCCCCTTCTTCAGAGTACGACATTTCTTTTTAATCAGGCAGTTAATAAACAGAAAATTTTGTGCGTTATCTATGAAGTGAACCTTGTATTTTCGTGCTGGATGCAAGCAGTTAAGTGCGCAGGGTCACATTTACATGCTGGTCGTCTACGCCGCGTCGGTAGCTCGTCGTTTATCCCGCAGCTCGTGGTCTATTGGCTAGCGTTGCTGCTTCTGGATCACGGGGTCACTGGTTCGATTCCCGGCCGGGTCGGGAACTGCGCAGTTGAGCTCCCCACAAACTAAATGTCATCATGATCATCATCGTGATCTAGTGGCTACCAACGCTGTCTTTAGATCATAGGGCCTCGAGTCGACACCCTGCCGTACTGGAGATTTTCTTCGTTCAGGTAGTGGGTTTTTGTTGCCCCAATCATCTACATCCCAAACGCTGATGCATAAGCTGTTGAATCTCGGGATAACCATTTTTAGTTAATTTTATTCGTTAACGAGATACTGGGGTAAACGTAAAATATCTCTTAATAAACGTATGTTTAAAAACGTTGTCTTAATAATTCTACTACTACATATTGGATTTTACATGAAGACAAATTTCAGTTCTTTGGAAAAAATATGGTTATTCATAGCGATGTTAATAAATCGCGTTTGAATATCTTGGAGATATATTGTTTTCATTTTTTAATCTCATAAATTCATTAAACTATACAGGGTGATAGTGACCAGGCCAAATATCTCACGAAATAAGCATCAAACGAAAAAACTACAAAGAACGAAACTCGTATAGCTTGAAGGGGGGAACCAGATGGCGCTATGGTTGGCCCGCTAGATGGCGCTGCTATAGGTTAAACGGTTATCAACTGCGATTTTTTTAAAATAGGAACCCCCTTATTTTTATTACATATTCGTGTAGTATGTAAAGAAATATGAATGTTTTAGTCGGACCACTTTTTTCGCTTTGTGATATATGGCGCTGTAATAGTCACAAACGTATAAGTACGTGGTATCACGTAACATTCCGCCAATGCGGACGGTATTTGCTTCGTGATACATTACCCGTGTTAAAATAGACCGTTTACCAATTGCGGAAAAGGTCGATATCGTGTTGATGTATGGCTACTGTGATCAAAATGCCCAACGGGCGTGTGCTATGCATGCTGCTCGGTATCCTGGACGACATCATCCAAGTGTCAGGACCATTCGCCAAATAGTTACATTATTTAAGGAAACAGGAAGTGTTCAGCCACATGTGAAACGTCAACCACGACCTGCAACAAATGATGATGCACAAGTAGGTGCTTTAGCTGCTGTCGCGGCTAATCCGCACATCAGTAGCAGACAAACTGCGCGAGAATCGGGAATCTCAAAAACGCCGGTGTTGAGAATGCTTCATCAACATCGATTGCACCCGTACCATATTTCTATGCACCTGGAATTGCATGGCGACGACTTTGAACGTCGTGTACAGTTCCGTCACTGGGCACAAGAGAAATTACGGGACGATGACAGATTTTTGCATGCGCTCTATTTAGTGACGAAGCGCCATTCACCAACAGCGGAAACGTAAAACGGCATAATATGCACTACTGGGCAAATGGCTCCGACAAGTGGAACATCAGCGACCTTGGCGGGTTAATGTATGGTGCGGCATTATGGGAGGAAGGATAATTGGCCCCCATTTTATCGATGGCAATCTAAATGGTGCAATGTATGCTGATTTCCTACGTAATGTTTTACCGCTCTTACTACAAGATGTTTCACTGCATGACAGAATGGCGATGTACTTCCAACATGATGGATGTCCGGCACATAGCTCGCGTGCGGTTGAAGCGGTATTGAACTGCATATTTCATGATAGGTGGATTGGTCGTCGAAGCACCATACTATGGCCCGCAAGTTCACCGGATCTGACATCTCCGGATTTCTTTCTGTGGGGAAAGTTGAAGAATATTTGCCATCGTAATCCACCGACAACGCCAGACAACATGCCTGTGCGAACATTACGGAAGGCGAACTACTCGCTGTTGAGAGGAATGTCGTTACACGTATTGCCAAATGCATTGAGGCTGACGGACATCATTTTGAGCATTTGTTTCCGTTATTGATTTTCAATTCCCCCCAAAGGGGGCCGGCTGGCAGCAGCTTAGTACGCTGCTCTACAGCCTACAGACTTTTATTTTTAAAAACGGAAGAAGAAAAGAAACAAGAAAAACAGGCGATAAAACGGTGACATCAAGTGTAAAATGGTGGAAAAATGCGGAAAGTTAAAACAGAAAGCAAAAGGGGTTGGCAACGTTAATAAAAGACACAGGAATCAGACAAGTAACATAGTACACACACAATTAAAAAAAACACGGCGACAGTCTGGTTTCTGTTCGCAAGAGATAAAAGGCACACCCAGCGACAGTATGATGGCCGTTCACAACACTTCCCAAAAAAACACAACATGGAACACTCACTGTAAAACACTCACTGTAGAACACTCAATGTAGAACACTGCACGAAAGTGGCGGCACAAAGATGACACTCCCGAGCCAAAGGCAGATGGGGGGGGGGGGGGACCTGGAGAAGGGGGAAGAACAAGGAGGGAGGAAGAAAAAAACGAAAAAGGGGGGGAACCAAGGAGGGAGAGGACTAATAAAGGGGGAGAAGGGCAGACGCGAGAGGGAATGAGAGGAGGCAGAGGAGGGAAATGTAAAAGGACTCGGGGGAGAGAAGAGGGCAAAGAGAGGGGAGGTGGGGGAGCATTTATTGCATTAAAGTGGTATTTGCAGGTAATCACGCTGTAACAGCATGCGTTCTCAGAAATGATAAGTTCACAAAGGTACATGTATCACACTGGAACAACCGAAATAAAATGTTCAAACGTACCTACGTTCTGTATTTTAATTTAAAAAACCTACCTACCTTCCTATTTTTAAAAAGTTTTAAAGAAACGCAGTTGATATCCGTTTGACCTACGGCAGCGCCATCTAACAGGCCAACTATAGCGCCATTTGGTTTCCCCCTTCAAGCTAGACAAGTTTCGTTCTTTGTAGTTTTTTCATTTGACGCTTATTTCGTGAGATATTTGACCCGATCACTATCAATGGACCACCCTGTATAGCTGCATAGCAAAATTATATACAATTAAATAATAAACTTAACTGCTGGATGTAAGCTTTTAATTCTAAAGTTGCTCAAAAATGCTATTTTTGCCGGTTATTTATAAAATTTTCCATTGTAAGGCCAGTAGCACAGGTTCAACCAACCTGTCTATAGATCCTAAACACGGTTGTGTCCGCGCTGTAAACTTTTTGGTGGTACACCAAAATGTATTAATATTACTTTTAACAAAGTTACTATAGAAGTTGGGGTGAACACGAAACATAAGTCACAAGGAATAAAATTTTGCAATACATAAAATAATGTATTTTCTTATGTAACACATATCTATCAGTTTTGCTACAAACGATTAGTCATGGTTTAAAATATCCAGCAAATTTCTCTTACACTAAAATTTATTAACAGATAAAGTGGAAGATTGCTGATAGGATACTGAAAATTTGAGTTTCTGAATAACAGATATATTTTTAGGCAAAAGAAATCACCGTATAGGGCCGGCCGTTCGGTTCTAGGCGCTACGGTCTGGAACCGAGCGACGCTGCGGTCGCAGGTTCGAATCCTGCCTCGGGCATGGATGTGTGTGATGTCCTTAGATTAGTTAGGTTTAATTAGTTCTAAGTTCTAGGCGACTGATGACCTCAGAAGTTAAGTCGCATAGTGCTCAGAGCCATTTGAACCATTTTTCACCGTATAGGGCTTCATTTGGATCGCTTTCATTTCTTTAAGTGATTCTGTAAACTGGATAATTTTGAAAAATTTATTACAGTTTCAAGTTAAGCTCGGAAATTCCTATTAGTATCCGAAAACCCATATTATTCTTGCGAAGTGGGCCTCAAGTGCATCAAAGCCGCGCGGAGTGGCCGTGCGATTAGAGGCGCCTTGTCACGGATTGGGCGGCCTTCCCGCCGGAGGTTCAAGTCCTCTCTCGGGCATGGATGCGTGTGTGTTGTTCTTAGCATCAGTTAATTTAAATAGTGTGTAAGACTGGAGACCTTCTGGGCGGCCGCCGATCGCCGGCACGAATCCGCCCGGCCGATTTGTATCGAGATCCGGTGAGTCGGCCAGTCTGTCGATGGTTTTTAGGCGGTTTTCCATCTGCCTCGGCGAATGCGGGCTGGTTCCCCTTATTCCGCCTCAGCTACACTGCGTCGGCGATTGCTGCTCAAACAAGTTCTCCACGTACGCGTACACCACCGTTACTCTACCGCGCAAACATGGGGGTCACAATGTCTGGTGTGAGACATTCCCTTGGGCGTCCACCGGGGGCCGAACCGCACAATAACCCTGGGTTCAGTGGGGGGCGGCGTAGGGGTGAAGTGGATTATGGCAGTCATCGTGGGGTTGTGGACCACTGCGGCTGCGGCGGGGACGGAGCCTCTCCGTCGTTACTAGGTCCCCGGTTAACATAACATAAGACTGGGGACCGATGACCTCAGCAGTTTGGTCCCTTATAAATTCACACATTTAAACATTTTTAAGCGCATAAAGAGTCACTTTTACTTGGATGTAGTCCACTGTCTTCACGCCGGCGGCAATGACCAAGCAGTTCTGGGCGCTTCAGTCCGGAACCGCGCGACTGCTCCGGTCGCAGATTCGAATCCTGCCTCGCGCATGGATGTGTGTGATGTCCTTAGGTTAGTTAGGTTTAGGTAGTTCTAAGTTATAGGGGACTGATGACCTCAGATGTTAAGTCCCATAGTGCTCAGAGTCATTTGAACCATTTGAACTGTCTTCACACTTCCGTCGAGTCCTCGCGGACAGTGTACATTTCCGCGTTCCAGGTGACCGCTGATCGTGTTCGGGTGAACAGCACGGCACCACTGAGGACGATGTTGCGGATGCTGCGCTCCAGGCTGCAGCTGCCGGCGCAGCTGCTGGTGATGCTCGTCGTGTTGACGTTGTTCCTGCTGCTCACACTATGTCTGTTGCTGCTGCTACTGCTGCTGACAGTGTCTATAACCATGATAACGTTCTCCATAGGGCGCAGGTACGTCGTATCTCTGGGCCTTGGGAAAATGTTCAAACAAAATTTCAAGAAACCAGTGCACAGAGAGAACACAACGGACAAAAATTAAGCCGTCAAGAAATATTATCAATGCATTAATCATTACGGCAGTTTATGTTCAGTGTAAAATATGATTATGTAATTCCTGAAGAATAATAAATTAATATCAATTAATGGATCAATTGTTTCTCGCGAAATTCTTCTAGTGGACGCTATAATGTTTATTTGTTGTGTTTATATTACAAGGAGCTTGTCTGTTATCACACTAGTGCAAAAATAAACGCGAACACCCCTGACAAACGGTTTGTATTTATACACTACTGGCCATTAAAGTTGCTACACGATGAAGAAATGCAGATGATAAACGGGTATTCATTGGACAAATATATTATACTAGAACTGACATGTGATTACATTTTCACGCAGTTTGGGTGCATAGATCCTGAGAAATCAGTACCCATAAGAACCACCTCTGGCCGTAATAACGGCCTTCATACGACTGGGCATTGAGTCAAACAGAGCTTGGATGACGTGTACAGGTACAGCCGCCCACGTAGCTTCAACACGATACCACAGTTCATCAAGAGTACTGACTGGCGTATTGTGACGAGCCAGTTGCTCGGCCACCGTTGACCAGACGTTTTCAGTTGACGAGAGATCTGGAGAATGTGCTGTCCAGGGCAGCAGTCGAACATTTTCTTTGTCCAGAAAGACCCGTACAGGACCTCCAACATGCGGTCGTGAATTATTCTGCTGAAATGTAGGGTTTTCGAGGGATCGAGTGAAGGGCAAGATTAGATTAAATACGCATCCACGGTGGCGTTTAAACAGTCATTCTTCCCGCGCGCCATACGTGTATGGAACGTGAAACAACCATTATAGCTGATACAGTGGGAGGTATTCTCTTCAAAGTGGTTTGCAGACAACAGATGTAGAGGTAGAATGTCATGAAATTGTGTGCAGCTAATCGCGATGTTGGAATTGTACAACGTGGCACAACGGGTTGGAATACTCTGGATCAGGTGGTCGAGCAGCTGCTGGGGTATAGCCTCCCATTCTTGCGCCAGTGCCTGTCGGAGCTCATGAAGTGTCCAAGGGGTTTGAAGACGTGCAGCGATACGTCGACCGAGAGCACCCCAGACGTGCTCAATGGAGTTTAGGTCTGGAGAACAGGCAGGTCACTCCATTCGCCTGATCTTCTGTTTCAAGGCACTTCTCCACGATGGTAACTCGGTACGGCCGTGCGTTATCATCCATCAGGAGGAAGGTGGGACCCACTGCACCTCTGAAAAGGCGGACATACTGGTGCAAAATGACGTCCCGATACACCTGACCTGTTATAGCTCCTCTGTCAATGACATGCAGGGGTATATGTGCACCAATCATAATCCCACCCCACACCATCAAACCACGACCTCTACACAGGTCCCTTTCAATGACATTAAGGGGTTGGTGTCTGGTTCCTGGTTCACGCCAGATGAAAACCTGGCGAGAATCACAGTTCAGACTATACCTGGACTCGGCCATGAACATAACCTGGGACCACTGTTCCAATGACCATGTACTGTGTTCTTGACACCAGGCTTTACGGACTGTCCTGTGACCAGGGGTCAGTGGAAGGCACCTTGCAGGTATCCAGGCGAATAAACCATGTCTGTTCAGTCGTCTGTAGACTGTGTGTCTGGAGACAACTGTTCCACTGGCTGCGGTAAGGTCCCGAAGAAGTCTACCTGCAGTACTCCGTGGCCGTCTGCGGGCACTGATGGTGAGATATCGGTCTTCTTGTGGTGTTTTACACCGTGGACGTCCCATACTGTAGCGCCTGGACATGTTTCTTGTGTGCTGGAATCGTTGCCATAATCTTGAGATCACACTTAGTGGCATACCTGCGGTGTTTGACCAGCTTCCAGTCGCCCTAGTATTCTACCCGTCATAACGTCATCAGTATGTGTACTTTGAGCCATTTACAACACGCAGTCACCATTAGCACGTCTGAAAACCTCTGCACACTTACTCGGTGAACTGTACTCTGACATGCACCAACACACCTCTGCTTATGTTGACTACTGCCAGCGCCACCATGCGACGACTACAGGGCAATGCACAGCATGGTCATACCTCGAGGTGATTTAAACCCGCAAACCGCCCACAAGAGCGTTGTTTCACCATGTATCAGCATTATCCTTAATTTATGAGCATGAGTGTAGACAGCTAGTAGAAGGCCTAAGTTCAGTTGAAAATCACAGAATTCAGTCGAAATGTTTTATGTGCCTGCGTAAATTACCGATTACAGAAAAAAGAAAAGATAGACTGATCAGTCGGAATATTATGACCACCTACATAATAACCGGTATGTGCACCTTCTGCAAGGACAACAGCGGCGACGCGTCGTGGGACGGAAGCAACGAGGCCTTGATAGGTGCTGGAGGGAGTTGGCACCACATCTACACACACAAGACACCTAATTCCCATAAATTCTGGGACGGCGGCGATGAGCAGTGACGCCACGTTCAATCATATTCCAGATGCGTTCGATCAGGTTCATATCTGGTGAGTTCGGCCGTCAGCACATCAATTGGAAATCGCCTCTGTGTTCCTCGACCCATCCCTGACCTTCTGACTTGATGTGTTATCTTGCTGAAAAATGCCACTGCCGTCGGGAAACATGACCGTCATTAAGGAGCGTACGTGGTCTGCAACCAATGTACGATACTCCTTGGCCGTCGTGGTGCCTTGCACGGGCTCCCCTGGACCCATGGACGTCCACACGAATGTTCTCCAGAGGATAATGGAGACGCCGCCAGCTTGTCTCCGTCCTGCAGTACAGGTGCCAAAGAGCTTCTCCTCTGAAAGACGACGCATTCGCGCCCTGCCATCGGCATGATGAAAAAAGTGTCGGGATTCTCATCACACCACGCAATATTCTGACACTGTGTCAAGGACCAGTGCCGATGGTCACGTGCCCATTTCAGTCGCAGTTGCCGATGTCATGGTGTTAACATTGACACATGCATGGGTCGTCGGCAGCAGCGGCCCGTCTTTAAGAGTGTTTGGTGCACTGTGTGTGTTGCGGGCTTTCAAACTGAAAAATGTGATGAGTGGTGATGGTGTGGCCCGCAACTACGTATCCTCTGACTCAAAGTTGAAATATTAAAAGTTTTGGCTGGTTTCGTTGTTTAGGGGCTGGGATATGTAGTTGCTGCATTACAAGCCAAATACTGCTGAGTCTACAGTACACAATATGAATATACACATGAATCGAATGGTCGAAGGTTCCTATCACTCGGTAATTGCGAATTTTGAACGTAATGTAGACGTTTATAAATGAAAGATTGCACTTAAATAAAATCTGCAGGTACTATCTTAACAATTTTAAACGGTGAGTACAATAGTAGAAGTACTTTTGAGAATGCGGTATATTTCTGCAAAACACTTATTAGTGTCGATGGTCCAGCAATGAAATAAAATACAAGTTGAATAACAGGGAAACAAAAAATTCCTACTGCACGTAATTGGTCATGAACAACAACATAGTTGTCGAGATATTCACTTGTAAACGCACACTACGTCTTCACTGTAGAAGCCACGGAAATCTCACTAGTCCACAAGTCGGCACTCTGAAGTATTTCTATATGTTGCGACCATGCGCAAACCGCTCCACACTCTCGTAAGTCCCTCTGCCGAACGTGCATCCCTCGTGCCGTACTGTCCCGGTATGCCGTGTCCTCTCTCGAAACGATGCTCTTCTCCCACCTCCCTACGTCTCCCTACGTGTCCTTTTTTGGAAACAATCGCTGTGATTGGCTAGAGCGCTCCAGCCCTGTCTCCAAGCCAACGTACACTCACAAACATAGTGAAACACATTCGAAATTCTGGATTTACATTTAAATAACTTGAAATTAAATAAACATTCTTACGGCTGGACCATAAACACGCTCTAACACACATTATAAATTACATAAACAAATCAAATAAATATATATCAAAGGAATAGCAATCAAAAGTAGGTCAGTAGCCTAATGTCTCTGGGTTTTCTTCATGAATAGCATATATCGGATATAAACAAAGACATAGGTGAATAAATATATTTATAAGCATGCTGCTACCGTTTTTTGTGTAACTGTGGAGTACCTACGGCCTGACGCGATCGATAGTAATCGGCCAAATTGACCTCCAATAACTCATGTACCATTCAAGTTACATGCCTTTAATTCATACCAATTTCGGTTTACACTAATATCTTTCTAAAGACACTTAGATTGACGAAATCGGATGAGCCATTTAGATGTTGGAAATTCGTTGCTGGGTGTTACTTGTATAATTTAGAGTCAGATACTAAACTTTGAACTAATAAAGATATTGAAAATCTGATTACACCATCAAAATTGTCGTTCAAATAATGGTAATATACATGTTTCTTTTTAAGGTGTCATGATTCCTCTGGCTACTATTAATTTCTGTACGAACTGTGAAATGTCTGCCATGATGGTTTCACAAAGTCCGCCATCTTTTGCACTCACGGCATACAAGTCATTTTCATCGACACAGCGTCACCAAGGAATTCCCAGCCATGTGCTCGGCCTGGAGCACGCGCTGGGGCTACCCCTCTTGTCGGGCTAACGTTCGGCACTACGTGTTTGCTGCCGGAAGACCCGTGCCCGCCGAGCGGCACGTCATGGCCACGCCGACTCCGAAGAATATTTTCAGGGCGCCGCAATTCGCCCGTTACCTTACAGTGTTCAGACACACTTGTACTCTGGTCAACATTGAAGGCTGGTGTTGATTGTGACACAGTTCGCCGCCGGTCCTGTTTTACCAGCCTGCCCAGTCTACATCTGACAGCTGCAAAGAGTGGTGGCTGCCCAATCGCACGACGACTCGACCCGGTTTCACCTCGGTTTCGCTACTTGTTGAAGACACCACAGTACTCCTCGAACATCCGACATGTCGTGCAGTTTCCGAAATACTAGTGCGCGAGCCTCTGGGCCATCACAATCTGCCCCCGTTCAAACTCAAGACAGATCGCGCGCCTTCCCCATTCTACACATACAGGGTGTTTCAAAAATGACCGATATATTTGAAACGGCAATACAAACTAAACGAGCAGCGATAGAAATACACCGTTTGTTGCAATATGCTTGGGACAACAGTACATTTTCAGGCAGACAAACTTTCGAAATTACAGTAGTTACAATTGTCAACAACAGATGGCGCTGCGGTCTGGGAAACTCTATAGTGCGATATTTTCCACATATCCACCATGCGTAGCAATAATATGGCGTAGTCTCTGAATGAAATTACCCGAAACCTTTGACAACGTGTCTGGCGGAATGGCTTCACATGCAGATGAGATGTACTGCTTCAGCTGTTCAATTGTTTCTGGATTCTGGCGGTACACCTGGTCTTTCACGTGTCCCCACAGAAAGAAGTCACAGGGGTTCATGTCTGGCGAATAGGGAGGCCAATCCACGCCGCCTCCTGTATGTTTCGGATAGCCCAAAGCAATCACACGATCATCTAAATATTCATTCAGGAAATTAAAGACGTCGGCCGTGCGATGTGGCCGGGCACCATCTTGCATAAACCACGAGGTGTTCGCAGTGTCGTCTAAGGCAGTTTGTACCGCCACAAATTCACGAAGAATGTCCAGATAGCGAGATGCAGTAATCGTTTCGGATCTGCAAAATGGGCCAATGATTCCTTTGGAAGAAATGGCGGCCCAGACCAGTACTTTTTGAGGATGCAGGGACGATGGGACTGCAACATGGGGCTTTTCGGTTCCCCATATGCGCCAATTCTGTTTATTGACAAAGCCGTCCAGGTAAAAATAAGCTTCGTCAGTAAACCAAATGCTGCCCACATGCTTATCGCCGTCATCAATCCTGTGCACTATATCGTTAGCGAATGTCTCTCGTGCAGCAATGGTAGCGGCGCTGAGGGGTTGCCGCGTTTGAATTTTGTATGGATAGAGGTGTAAACTCTGGCGCAGCAACCGTTTGTTGCGAAAGCTTGAATTTTGTGTGTATGTTTGTGTTTGTTTGTGTGTCTACCGACCTGCCAGCGCTTTTGTTTGGTAAGTCTCATCATCTTTGTTTTTAGATATATTTTTCCCACGTGGAATGTTTCCCTCTATTATATTCATATCATTAATTTGAACCCAACAATTACGTTTGTTATTGTCACTGTTACATTTCGAAGTCTTTTCTGTCGTCTTATTTCCTCCTTCTGTTTTTGCCAGTAGTTTCACTTTGTATTCACCTTCTCCTTTTTACCGTAATCTGAAATGTCTGCTTGTGTCTGTGTATATGCAGATGGATATGTGTGTGTGTGCGAGTGTATACCTGTCCTTTTTTCACCCTAAGATAAGTCTTTCCGCTCTCGGGATTGGAATGACTCCTTACCCTCTTCCTTAAAACCCACATCCTTTCGTCTTTCCCTCTCCTTCCCTCTTTCCTGTCGAAGCAACCGTTTGTTGTGAAAGCTTGAATTTTGTGTGTATGTTTGTGTTTGTTTGTGTGTCTATCGACCTGCCAGCGCTTTTGTTTGGTAAGTCTCATCATCTTTGTTTTTAGATATATTTTTCCCACATGGAATGTTTCCCTCTATTATAGCTATATAAAAGTATATATTTGTAGATAAGCCAGTTAATTAAAATTATAACATGTCAATGTACTTGTACTTATCAGTGCAGAAACTCAAATTAGAACATTCCAATGTGTGTACTATCAGTCGATATCCTTTTCAGTACAGAAATTGGAATTAGAACATGCCGATGTGCATACGTACCGGTATTACTGGGCATTGTTCAATACACTTGTAAGTAGAGAAACTGTAATCAGTGCAGAATTTAAAATTACACATCAAGATATTTAACAGTCAGTATATGCATGTATCAGTAGATATACACTCCTGGAAATTGAAATAAGAACACCGTGAATTCATTGTCCCAGGAAGGGGAAACTTTATTGACACATTCCTGGGGTCAGATACATCACATGATCACACTGACAGAACCACAGGCACATAGACACAGGCAACAGAGCATGCACAATGTCGGCACTAGTACAGTGTATATCCACCTTTCGCAGCAATGCAGGCTGCTATTCTCCCATGGAGACGATCATAGAGATGCTGGATGTAGTCCTGTGGAACGGCTTGCCATGCCATTTCCACCTGGCGCCTCAGTTGGACCAGCGTTCGTGCTGGACGTGCAGACCGCGTGAGACGACGCTTCATCCAGTCCCAAACATGCTCAATGGGGGACAGATCCGGAGATCTTGCTGGCCAGGGTAGTTGACTTACACCTTCTAGAGCACGTTGGGTGGCACGGGATACATGCGGACGTGCATTGTCCTGTTGGAACAGCAAGTTCCCTTGCCGGTCTAGGAATGGTAGAACGATGGGTTCGATGACGGTTTGGATGTACCGTGCACTATTCAGTGTCCCCTCGACGATCACCAGTGGTGTACGGCCAGTGTAGGAGATCGCTCCCCACACCATGATGCCGGGGGTTGGCCCTGTGTGCCTCAGTCGTATGCAGTCCTGATTGTGGCGCTCACCTGCACGGCGCCAAACACGCATACGACCATCATTGGCATCAAGGCAGAAGCGACTCTCATCGCTGAAGACGACACGTCTCCATTCGTCCCTCCATTCATGCCTGTCGCGACACCACTGGAGGCGGGCTGCACGATGTTGGGGCGTGAGCGGAAGACGGCCTAACGGTGTGCGGGACCGTAGCCCAGCTTCATGGAGACGGTTGCGAATGGTCCTCGCCGATACCCCAGGAGCAACAGTGTCCCTAATTTGCTGGGAAGTGGCGGTGCGGTCCCCTACGGCACTGCGTAGGATCCTACGGTCTTGGCGTGCATCCGTGCGTCGCTGCGGTCCGGTCCCAGGTCGACGGGCACGTGCACCTTCCGCCGACCACTGGCGACAACATCGATGTACTGTGGAGACCTCACGCCCCACGTGTTGAGCAATTCGGCGGTACGTCCACCCGGCCTCCCGCATGCCCACTATACGCCCTCGCTCAAAGTCTGTCATCTGCACATACGGTTCACGTCCACGCTGTCGCAGCATGCTACTAGTGTTAAAGACTGCGATGGAGCTCCGTATGCCACGGCAAACTGGCTGACACTGACGGCGGCGGTGCACAAATGCTGCGCAGCTAGCGCCATTCGACGGCCGACACCGCGGTTGCTGGTGTGTCCGCTGTGCCGTGCGTGTGATCATTGCTTGTACAGCCCTCTCGCAGTGTCCGGAGCAAGTATGGTGGGTCTGACACACCGGTGTCAATGTGTTCTTTTTTCCATTTCCAGGAGTGTAGTACCATCATGAAATTTCCATAAGAAATTTTTATAAGAAAGCCAAAATATGGGAGAAAATCATCCTGTAGAGGATAAATTGCATCTGATAGATTGGGTGGAGAGTAGAGACTCGTTATCTGCAGTTGAATAACCTGGTGGATTGGGGCAGTACAGAGTTTCATAATTAGGTGGAACTTGCAGGTTGGAGGACCGTGGTGGCGTCAAAGAAGGTAGAATGTGTTGGCTTTATCAAAGAGGAAAGAAAGGCTGAGAACCTGCTAAAGGTAAGTGTGAATAATAACCAGAGTTTTGAGGCTGAGTGTCAGAAGGTGGAATCTGCATGACTCGTTTTGTAAGTTTGAAGAAGTTGAGAAGATACTATTGAAAGCCTAATTTTCCTTCCATGTGCAGTTCTTTTATATGCGGAAGGACTGACATGAAGAAAATATGACCAGCATCTTCTTGCTTTTGTGAACTCTTACCAGGAACAGTTTCTGAAATGCAGTGATTTGGCCTGTTGCTGGAAATGTATCAGAAGTCGATGGCAAACTGGCGGGTGAGGAGGATATGCTTCGTGTTGATGAGATAAGAGGGTCTTCGTTTGTGTTGACAGCAGGGTTCCCACTGACCTCTACTATAGCTGGTGATAGTGCGGACGGATCCTTACTTCTTCCTCATATTCGCCGTCAGTTGTACCTGATGTGGTATGAAATGGAATGAACATTAATCTTATTAGACAATGTCAAAATAGGTTATTAATATGGTAACCTATCGAGGTACACAAAAGCCAAGAATTTATGGAAAATTGGAAACTTTAGTATTATTAAAGATGATCACTAATGGAAACCCAACAAAAAATGCTTTTTTCTGCAGCATTCTGTGGAAAGTATAGTGCACCCCATCACATGTGCTTTCTCCTCTTCTTTGCAGCATCCCCTGATTTGCCTTGTCTCAGTATTCTCATATACTAGTCTCACATGCACTTCCACTTTGTCTTCAAACTCTTCACAGTAATACATATCAGAAAATAAAGTATATACAATAATAATGAGTAACTCATATATAGATACAGATCAAACTAATAGATATCTACATACTCATAATAAACGAGAAAAGAAAAAGGGAATGTATAAATGAGAAACACTTAAGAACAGGACAATATAAAAGAGATACAGCTGTATGTTTGAATTTGAATCAAGTTTTTAATGTTCTTGCTTTGCACAAACAAGAAGAAAATAAAGTGGAAAACATAGGTACATAGTTGTACGTATTTTTGGTAAGGGGAAAAACCAAAAAACTGGAAGTGATAGTACAAGTATAACTCTTGTCACCTACTGAGCAGTCTTCTTTTGTGTTTTTCTCTTTGTAGCTATTATGCCCCCCCCCCCTCTCCCCATGAACCATGGACCTTGCCGTTGGTGGGGAGGCTTGCGTGCCTCAGAGATACAGATGGCCGTACCGTAGGTGCAATCACAACGGAGGGGTTTCTGTTGAGAGGCCAGACAAACGTGTGGTTCCTGAAGAGGGGCAGCAGCCTTTTCAGTAGTTGCAGGGGCAACAGTCTGGATGATTGACTGATCTGGCCTTGTAACACTAACCAAAATAGCCTTGCTGTGCTGGTACTGTGAACGGCTGAAAGCAAGGGGAAACTACAGCTATAAGTTTTCCCGAGTGCATGCAGCTTTACTGTATGGATAAATGATGATGGCGTCCTCTTGGGTAAAATATTCCAGAGGTAAAATAGCCCCCATTCGGATCTACGGGTGGGGACTACTCAAGAGGACACCATTATCCGAAGAAAGAAAACTGGCATTCTACGGATCGGAGTGTGGAATGTCAGATCCCTTAATTGGACAGGTAGGTTAGAAAATTTAAAAAGGGAAATGGATAGGTTAAGTTAGATATAGTGGGAATTATTGAAGTTTGGTGGCAGGAGGAACAAGACTTTTGGTCAGTTGAATACATGGTTATAAATATAAAATCAAATAGGGGCAATGAATAAAAAAATAGGAGTGCGGGTAAGCTACTACAAACAGCATAGTGAACACATTATTGTGGCCAAGATAGATACGAAGCCCATGCCTACTACAGTAGTACAAGTTTATATGCCAACTACCTCTGCAAATGATGAAGAAATTGATGAAATGTATGACGAGATAAAAGAAATTATGCAGGTAGTGAAGGGAGATGAAAATTTAATAGTCATAGGTGACTGGAATTCAAGAGTAGGAAAAGGGAGAGAAGGAAACATAGTAGGTGAATATGGATTGGGGTTAAGAAATGAAAGAGGAAGTCGCCTGGAAGAGTTTTGCACAGAGCATAACTTAATCATAGCTAACACTTGGTTTAAGAATCATGAAAGAAGGTTGTATACATGGAAGAATCCTGGAGATACTAGAAGGTATCAGATAGATTATGTAATGGTAAGACAGAGATTTAGGAACCAGGTTTTAAATTGTAAGACATTTCCAGGGGCAGATGTGGACTCTGACCACAATCTATTGGTTATGAATTGTAGATTAAAACTCAAGAAACTGCAAAAAGGTGGGAATTTAAGGAGATGGGACCTGCATAAAATGACTAAACCAGAGGTTGTACAGAGTTTCAGGGAGAGCATAAGGGAACAATTGACAGGAATGGGGGAAACAAATACAGTAGAAGAAGAATGGGTAGCTCTGAAGGATGAAGTAGTGAAGGCAGCAGGGGATCAAGTAGGTAAGAAGACGAGGGCTTGTAGAAATCCTTGGGTAACAGAAGAAATATTGAATTTAATTGATGAAAGGCGAAAATATAAAAATGCAGTAAATGAAGCTTATCTCATGGGGGGGGGGCGTAATATAGATACTGCCTACATGAAAATTAGAGGCCTTTGGAGAAAAGAGAGCCACTTGTATGAATATCAAGAGCTCAGATGAAAACCCAGTTTAAGCAAAGATGGGAAAGCAGAATGGTGGAAGGAGTATATAGAGGATGTATACAAGGATGATGTACTTGAGGACAATATTATGGAAATGGAAGAGGATGTAGAGGAAGATGAAATGGGAGATATGATACTGCGTGAAGAGTTTGACAGAGCACTGAAAGACCTGAGTCGAAACAAGGCCCCGGGAGTAGACAATATTCCATTAGAACTACTGACGGGCTTGGGAGAGCCAGTCCTGACAAAACTCTACCATCTGGTGAGCAAGATGTATGAGAAAGGTGAAATACCCTCAGACTTCAAGAAGAATATAATAATTCCAATCCCAAAGAAAGCAGGTGTTGACAGATGTGAAAATTACCGAACAATCAGTTTAATAAGTCACAGCTGCAAAATACTAACATGAATTCTTTACAGACGAAAGGAAAAACTGGTAGAAGCCGACCTCGGGGAAGATCAGTTTGGATTCCTTAGTAATGTTGGAACACATGAGGCAATACTGACCTTACGATTTATCTTAGAAGAAAGACTAAGGAAAGGCAAACCTACATTTCTAGCATTTGTAGACTTAGAGAAAGCTTTTGACAATGTTGACTGGAATACTCTCTTTCAAATTCTAGAGGTGGCACGGATAAAATACAGGGAGCGGAAGGCCATTTACAATTTGTACAGAAACCAAACGGCAGTTATAAGAGTCGAGGGGCATGAAAGGGAAGCAGTGGTTGGGAAGGGAGTGAGACAGGGTTATAGCCTCTCCCCGATGTTATTCAATCTGTATATTGAGCAAGCAGTGAAGGAAACAAAAGAAAAATTTGGAGTAGATATTAAAATCCATGGAGAAGAAATAAAAACTTTGAGGTTCGCCGATGACATTGTAATTCTGTCAGAGACAGCAAAGGACTTGGAAGAGCAGTTGAACAGAATGGATAGTGTCTTGAAAGGAGGATATAAGATGAACATCAACAAAAGCAAAACGAGGATCATGGAATGTAGTCGAATTAAGTCGGGTGATGCTGAGGGAATTAGATTAGGAAATGAGACACTTAAAGTAGTAAAGGAGTTTTGCTATTTCAGGAGCAAAATAACTGATGATGGTTGAAGTAGAGAGGATATAAAATGTAGACTGACAATGGGAAGGAAAGCATTTCGAGAAATTTGTTGACATCAAGTATAGATTTAAGGGTCAGGAAGTCATTTCTGAAAGTATTTGTATGGAGTGTAGCCATGTATGGAAGTGACACATGAACGATAAATAGTTTGGTCAAGAAGAGAATAGAAGCTTTCGAAATGTGGTGCTACAGAATAATGCTGAAGTTTAGACGGGTAGATCACATAACTAATGAGGAGGTATTGAATAGAATTGAGGAGAAGAGGAGTTTGTGGCACAACTTGACAAGAAGAAGGGACCGGTTGGTAGGACTTGTTCTGAGGCATCAAGGGATCACAAATTTAGCATTGGAGGGCAGCGTGCAGGTTAAAAATCGTAGAGGGAGACCAAGAGATGAATACACTGAGCAGATTCAGAAGGATGTAGGTTGCAGTAAGTACTGGGAGGTGAAGAAACTTGCACAGGATAGAGTAGTATGGAGAGCTGCGTCAAACCAGTCTCAGGACTGAAGACCACAACAACAACAACAGTTATTATGGTTGCTGTGTGGTAAAACATGTGTTTTCCTTTGCAGGTACTTTTCCACTCAGTTGACCTTTCTTGAATTTGATATTTCTAACAATGGTTTACATCTTTTAGTATTCTTTGCCTAAATTAAATAGGTACAATGCTATTATAATTAATATTTTAATATGCATTTATAAATAAAAGATGCTTGTTGATCTACATTTATTATTTTTTTTCCCGGTGTGTTGAGTTCAGAACTAGCACTTGTTTCTAAACACCACAGGACTTGAAAAACCAAAAAACCTATACGTTTGGAAACCCATCTACATACAGTATGCTTTTACTATCTGCATAATTATAGGAAAAATATTAAAAACATGTTAGGTAGGTCATATGTTTGTCTTCATTCAAACTAAAGTTGTTTTGTCTTCTTTCATTAACAGAGAGGAGTCAAAATGGATGGATACGCTTTGAAAATTTTTGAGGTCCTATAAAAACTTATGCGATTTCAAAAATTATTGCTCACTGTTCTTGGCAATATGTTACGTGAACACAAGATAATACATACCTACCTAAAGGGGATGATGAAAACTAAAAACTAGTCAATTTACATACATGCATCAAAAGTAAATAAAATGCTTAGGTAGGTATGTGAAACATAATTTACCTAAATCATCCTTGTGTTCTTAGAGCACTCTTTCCATGGAACTTCATCTTCCATCAGTGTCCCTTTGGCTGCCTCCAACCAGCACCACTCTTTCACTACATGATCTTTATATGATCCCATCCCCCTATCCCATGGAGCAGGGTGGTCATAAATTAACTGCATTAATTTATCAATGTCCATATTCCATAGTTTGGCAACATCAAATGAGCACAGTTTGGATACCATCCATCCATGTGATGCACTGTCTGGGTCTCCCCATGGCTTTCTCTGTGATGCCCCCTCTGCAAGTTGGAAATCCCAGTGACATACAAACAGTTTGCTGACTGTATGCAGCCGGAAATTTTCCTACACCAACCTTAGAATTGCGCATGTGTGTATGTGTGGGTTTTTACATGTACGCCAACGTGTTTGTAATGCTCCATCTGAATACACAACATATTCCATGTGTCCTATGTTGATGCAAATCACATCATGAATACACCATGTGTGAGTGAACACTAAGGTGATGAGTGTGTACACGTTCATTGGCATGAGAAGCTCTACAGAGCAACACTAGAGCCACTGACAAAACTCTTTCATTGAGTGCAGGCTATATAGGAGAGACTACTATGCAATTTCATCATTTTCATTGATGCAACATTCTGATGGTGTTGTGAATGTGTAGTGTTTCAAGAATTTCTGCGTAAATTCTAGAACCACTCAGCCTCCTTCCGTGTCGAACACACGATATTTTAGATGTGAGTGTGGGATCATAGAATTCTAGCTACTGCGCGTCACGTGTCTGTGTGTGCAGGTTTGAAATTCAGTCGCAAGAAGAATGTAGAGGTGGCGGTCGAACAGCAATGACAAGTACTTGTTGAGCGATCCATGGAAGTTTTAGTGAAAGTGTACGGAAGAACCATGGAGCTTCTATGTTATGCTGTGCTAATTGTCAGTGACCATTGTTATAATAACGAGAACAGTTGAGAAGATACCGGTACTCTTGAGAAAAACTTTTGTCTTAGCTTTGTTGAAGGGAAGATGTGTATTACGGTTGGTGTTAAGACTGGACATGGTATTTAAGCCAACTTTCTCTTATATGTAAATTAGTTTGTTTTTTATGTTTGGAGCCACAGGAGACTTACTAAACAGTGCTGAAAGTGCAAATTTGTTATTGCGCTTGGAGTCCAAACATACCGCCGGCGTTGCTGAAAGAGCACAGTTTTAGAAGAGAAGGTCTATTAAAAAAGCCATCACAAGCCGTTAGAACATGGCGACCACTGAGAAAGGACTGAAAAAACAGGAATTCTAAGACCAAAAAACGAGGAAAGAAGCTGTTGTATGTTGCCATAGCAACTAAACCAAATACGACAAAGAATTTACTCCGAGACAACGGAACATGTTCAAGTATTTAAAAGAGCAAAATTTTGAATTGAGAAATAGAGAAGAATATTCAAGTGTGTTTCACTAAGAAGAAATACGCCTAGAACATTTTGATTAAGAAGATCCGGTGCAGTGGGTGTAGAGCTCTCATATACATCGTGGGGACGCAGACTCGGAAACCATCATCCGACGCCACTGGTACCAGTTGTTCACCAATGCTGACCTGCTTCCACATCCACTCACCGACGCAGCACATATTCTCTGCCGGGTGAGCGTAAAACAGAACTTTATTGTTTTAGTACAAAGTGGTACAAACTGTTCAATGAACTTTATTAGAGTAGTTACCATACTTAAAGTTAGTTAAATGCTTACAAGATCTAAAGCTTGCAAGAATATGGATAACATACAAGTCGAGGAAACTCAAGAACAGCTATGGGCATGAGAGTTAGTAAAGAAATGCCAGACTGGGCTGAGGTAGTAAACTTATTCAAAACTCAGAGTGCAGCTTTAAATGTGACTCTAAGTGAAAACTAGGTTCAGTACATTCTCAGCTAAATGCCCAGAGTGCAGCGTTAAATGCTCAAAATATGACTCTAAGTGAAAAACTAGACTCAGTACATTCTCAATTGAATAACCAGAGTGAAAGCTTAAGCAGTCAAGTGACAAATATAGATTTGTTAAATACCAAAGTTGACTCACAGTGCAAAGAATTTAGTAATCTATGCGAAGGCATGGATGCTTTAAAGACTGAATTCGATGCCTTAAATAGTAAGGTGGAGAATTTAAAATTAGATTTAAAGAATGAATTGACTAGTACCTTGACTGTTCACATAAATCAAATGTTTACTGATTTTAGTCAGAAACAGAATGATAATTTTCAGAATTCGACAAATGTAATAGTGTAGAATCAGAGCTTAATGAAAGGTAAGGATCCTTTGAAAATGTGTGCAATGTTAAATTTAATGCTGTAAAGCAATGGTTGAGTACTTTGAAAGAAGAGTGCCAATAAGCAGGATAACTTAATGCCAATAATTCGATCGCAAATTAAAGGTGTTGATACACTATTACATAATGTGGAAAGGAACTTCAAAGAGAAATTAGCGATCTCTGATATCATAAATGTAAATAGTTTGGAGGAACAGGTCGAAGAAATTATAGATCGAAAAGTTACTGAGAGAGTAACATCCGGAAACATATCTCCTATTCTATCTTCTGAACTTAGTGATACCAAGAAAGGTATAGATGACCTGTGGAAATAATTCAAGCTTATCCAGGATAATGAAGACAAAAGGGTAACTTCACCTAATGTAGTACTAACTAGTGAAGTGATGACTGATGTGCAATGGGGGGCTAATTCAGGGTTATCCAGGCAATTCCCTAAGTTTAAGGTGGATGGGGATGTACATCCAACACATTTCTTGAAAGAAAATTGAGAATTTTTCTTCTTGTGGAGACTATCAAAAGAAGTTTAAAGAGAAATACTGGTCTGCCAGTGCACAAGAAAAGTTAATATCAGATCCATGGGACCCAGGTGGAGTCACATATGCCCCCAGGGATGTTAACATTCTGAGTTAATTTGGTGGAGTGACGACTGTCAGATCCTGAGTTGTTTTCGGTGTTACTTCTAAAATAGCTTTCCTGCACCAAATTCCTTTAAAATCTTAAACTATTCTGTCATCTATTCCTAATATCTTAAACTATCCAATAATCATAGTGCTTAGAAAACTGGATATGACTACAAAATAAAGAAAAATACTTAAAAACAAAGATGATGTGACTTACCAAATGAAAGTGTTGGCAGGTCGACAGACACACAAACGTGTCTGTCGACCTACCAGCACTTTCATTTGGTAAGTCACATCATCTTTGTTTTTAGGTATATTTTTCCTACGTGGAATGTTTCCTTCTATCATAACTATATATATATATATATATATATATATATATATATATATATATATATATATATATATATATAAAAAGAAAGATGATGAGACTTACCAAACAAAAGCGCTGGCAGGTCGATAGACACACAAACAAACACAAACATACACACAAAATTCATTGGTCTGTGTATGTGTGGATGGATATGTGTGTGTGTGCGAGTGTATACCTGTCCTTTTTTCCCCCTAAGGTAAGTCTTTCCGCTCCCGGGATTGGAATGACTCCTTACCCTCTCCCTTAAAACCATATCCTTTTGTCTTTCCTTCTCCTTCCCTCTTTCCTGACGAGGCAACCGTTGGTTGCGAAAGCTAGAATTTTGTGTGTATGTTTGTGTTTGTTTGTGTGTCTATCGACCTGCCAGCGCTTTTGTTTGGTAAGTCTCATCATCTTTCTTTTTAAATATATTTTTCCCACGTGGAATGTTTCCCTCTATTATATATATATATATATGTATGTATATATATATATATATATATATATATATATATATATATATATATATATATATATATATATAATAGAGGGAAACATTCCACGTGGAAAAAATATATCTAAAAAGAAAGATGATGAGACCTACCAAACAAAAGCACTGGAAGGTCGATAGACACACAAACAAACACAAACAAACACACAGAATTCAAGCTTTCATAACAAACGGTTGCTTCGTCAGGAAAGAGGGAAGGAGAGGGAAAGATGAAAGGATGTGAGCTTTAAGGGAGACGGTAAGGAGTCATTCCAATCCGGGGAGCGGAAAGACTTACCTTAGCGGGGAAAAAGGACAGGTATACACTTGCACCCACACACACATATCCATCCGCACATACACAGACACAAGCAGACATTTGTAAAGGCAAAGAGTTTGGGCAGAGATGTCGGTCAAGGCGGAAGTACAGAATGAGATCCATCCTTCATGAAATCCTCCCCACTCCACCAAGAGTGTCTTTCCGCCGTCCACCTAACCTTCGTAACCTCTTAGTTCATCCCTATGAAATCCCCAAACCACCTTCCCTACCCTCTGGCTCCTACCCTTGTAACCACCCCCGGTGTAAAACCTGTCCCATGCACCCTCCCACCACCACCTACTCCAGTCCTGTAACCCGGAAGGTGTACACCATCAAAGGCAGAGCCACGTGTTAAAGCACCCACGTGATTTACCAACTGACCTGCCTACACTGTGAAGCTTTCTATGTGGGAATGACCAGCAACAAACTGTCCATTCGCATGAATAGACGCAGGCAGACAGTGTTTGTTGGTAATGAGGATCACCCTGTGGCTAAACATGCCTTGGTGCACGGCCAGCACATCTTGGCACAATGTTACACCGTCCGAGTTATCTGGATACTTCCCACTAACACCAACCTGTCAGAACTCCAGAGATGGGAACTTGCCCTTCAGTATATCCTCTCTTCTCGTTATCTGCCAGGCCTCAACCTCTGCTAATTTCAAGTTGCTGCCACTCATACCTCACCTGTCTTTCAACAACTTCTTTGCCTCTGTATATAGTTCTGGCAATACCAGCCATGACCTCCTTCTTCTATGCAGATGCACATATACTCCCTGAACTCTTACAGACTTGGTAAGAATGTCTTCCATGATTAATGAGTGTGTTGGGGTGGAACACTACAAATGTAACTTGTGGACATACAAGATGAGAATATGGGTCTCGCAGGAGGCATGTGTGAGATATTCCCTGCTGTCCCACTGTCCTCTGTTCCCTCAGTGGCTCAGATAGATAGAGCATCTGCCATGTAAGCACGACATCCTGGGTTCGAGTCCTGGTTGGGGAACACATTTTCACCTGTCCCCGTTGATATATATCAGTGGCTGTAAGCAGCTGAAGGTATTAATTTCATTCTAATTTCGTTCTCGGCGGCTGCAGGTCATTAATGGTATCTGTTCTTTCAGACATGTCCAAAAGAACAGACACCATATTCATATAAGCATACATTACAAAATGGCAGATGAACGACATAAAAAGTCAGAAGAGTATAATGAAATATCTGCTGAGGTTACAAAAAGACGGAAGCATTTTTCAAAAAGACAGAAAAGAATTTTGTCGCAGTCACATTCATTAATAAACAGAAAGACCGAAAGAATGATGCGTGATCCAAAAAGATTGACGAACAATTTAAGGAGCATAGCATTTCGAGAGATTAAAAAGGCTCTTCACTAATGACCAGGCCCTAATGGCAGGTGACTGGAGTATGCGTTCAGAAAACTTCACAAAGAATACTCAAAGTTGAGTTGATCCAAAAAATAAATAAGTAAATTACTTTAAAAAAACATGCATAGCAGTGCATGAAGTTCAGCAAGACAATCTGGATGGAAGATCCTATAAAATTAAAAAATGTCTCTACAATTAAATATTTGGGCATTACTTTTAAAGCATATGGAAGAACACAAGATATCACGAATAAAATTCAGTGCAGAAAAAGAGCAATTGGTCAACCTAATTCTTTACTTTGGAGTGCCAAATTATAAAGAAAATGAAGATCTTGCTGTATCAGTCAGTTGTTGAAAGTATCACCACATATGCAACTGAAATATGGGAGCTAACCATAATTTAAGGGAGAAAAATAAACTGATGTCCCTTGAAATGCATTTTTGGTGACTTCATCACATCTCCAAAACTGGAACATGGCCATCCTGATTTATGGTTTCCATGATTTCCCTAATTTACTTGAGGCAAATGCCGGTATGGTTCCTTTAAAAAAAGGCGTGGCTGATTCCCTTCCCCACATTTCCCTAATCTGATAGAACCAATGACCTATTTGCCCCCCTCCCCGAATCAACCAACCAACCAACCAATCAACCAACTGGAACAGAAATGGGAAATTAAAGGAGAAAAAGACCCTATTCTTGATGCTAAAATAGCAAAATATTAAGTTGATATGGCCATCTCCAACAAATGGATGATAATACATGGCCAAAGACAATCTATGAACATGTACCAGCTGAGTAAAATAATTCTGGAAGGCCATCTAGAACATAGGTGCAAGTTGCTGAAGATGCATTGAATTCTTTGCTTCCATGTAGACAAAATGACACTGTGACAACAGCAAATATTTTCAGTCACCAGTTAGGAAAGGCCTCTTCCCAAAGGTATAAAATAGGAGCACAAGAGAGAGGAGAGATTATGTATGTCTCCTGGTTAATTTTTAGTGTTTTTATTTCTTTCTCTTGTTTGGTTGCTTTCGTTCCCCTGTTCAACTGGGTTCTCACATCCAATTAAAGTGCATGATGGCTGATGTGGCAGTGACACCATACACTACTGTTTGCATGAGCTCCTGCACGGTTTCAGTATAGCATCTGCTGAGATTATTCAGACTGACAATGGTGTTGTCATTCAGCTTTCAGCGTTATAATGGAGTGAAGATTCCAATAAAAAGAAACAAAGCATAAGTATTGGATTTGAAAGTGGGTTCTGCCAGATTTTCTTTCATTGAACCAGATACTTTTGAGTGTATTTTAGTCCATGTTATCCACAGTTTATCCACTTTACACTCACATAAACAGATAAAAATTTGCTAGCTAAATTCCCATGAACCAACTGCATGCGTACAGAACTTTTGTCAAGGTATTTTGCCCCCCTCTTTGTCATGACCTTCTGGCAGCTTGGATCATCCTCGCGCTAGGTCTCATTATAGCTCTAAATGTTTGCTGGTGCAATGTCATCATTATCTAAGGCTTAGGAGGAGCTGTTGACACAAGTTTGTTGTAGCAGTTAAGGAGTGAGTCACCCCAATCTTCTTCCTGGATGATTGTTAGAGAATCAAATTTCTTTCTTGATCTGATGAGAAAGGTAGGTCCTAATGCTGAAGAGTGATTCAAATACTGTTCCTGGAAAGCCAAAGGTTGACGTTTTAATTCTATTAGGTACATCTAAATCTACATCTACTTAGATAATCCCCAAGCCATGGTATGGTGCATGACGGAGGGTACCCTGTACCACAACTTGTCCTTTCCTTTCCTGTTCCACTTGCAAATAGAGCGAGGGAGAAAGCTCTGTAAGAGCCCTAATTTATTGTATCTTATCTTCCTGATCCTTATGTGCAAAGTATGTTGGCAGCAGTAGAATTGTTCAGCAATCAGCTTCAAATGCCAGTTCTCTTAATTTTCTTGTTACCGTTTCCTGAAAAGAATGTCGCCTTACCTCCTGGGTTTCCCATTTGAGTTCCCAAAGCATCTCTGTAATGCTAACATGTTGTCTGAACCTACTGGCAACAAATCTAGCAGCCCACCTCTGAATTGCTTCAAAGTTTTTCTGCCATCTGACGTGGAACAGATCTCAAACACCCAAGCAGTACCCAGGAATAGGTCACACCAGCATCCTATCTGTAGTCTCCCCTATGAGTGAACCACTATTTCCTAAAATACTCCCAATAAATTGCAGTCAACCATTCGCCTTCTCTACCACAGTCCTCACATGCTCGTTCCACCTCATATTGCTTTGCAACATTACACCCAGATATTTAAACAACTTGACAGCATCAAGCAGACATTAGTAATATTGTATCTGAAATGACAGGTTTGATCTTCCTATTTATCTACATTAACTTACATTTTCCCACATTTAAGACTAACTGCCATTCATCACACCAACTGGAAGTCATCTTGTATCTTCCTACAGTCACTCAACTTCGTATAGCATGGCATCATCAGCAAACAACCACAGATTGCTGCTCGCCCTGTCTGCCAAATCATTTATGTGATAAAGAACAACAGTGGTCATATCACACTTCCCTGGTGAACTCCTGACAATACCCTTGTCTCAGATGAACACTCATCATCGAAGACAAAACATTATTTAAGGAGTCTTGTATCTGTGGACTTATTCCACATGCTCATACCTTTGTTAACAGCTTGCAATGGGGCATCATGTCAAATGCTATCTGGAAATCTAGAAATAAGGAATCTGCATGTTGCCCTTCACCATTGTTCATTGTTCTGAGCTCCCAGTGCCATACAACCATTTATTATTATTATTATTATTATTATTATTATTCTGAAAATGTACATTATGCACCAATGTTCTTGCCATGCTCGCCTTTTATTTTATGGCACATATCATTTATGTAAATCCATGTCGAAAGTAATTAAAGGGATGACATACCAATGAACACAACAGCAATACACATGTTATTTTTGAAAATTACAGAAACATACTTCTCTAATCCTTAATGAATCAACACAATTTCTGATTTGACATTATAGATTGTCCTGTGAAGTGCATCCTCAAATAATTTTAATATGCTACCACCAAACTGCAGCCCAGAGCAAAGTAGACCCCTCTGTGGTGCAAGATGCAGCTGAACTTAAAATACCCAATTTCAATTGCCACTTTGCAACCTGGGTCATCTGGATCCTCCCCTTCACCACCAGGTTTTCTGTACTGTGCAAGGGGGTTTATCCTTACAATGTATTCTCTGTTCCCAAAAACTTTCTGCCTTCAACATACAAGGTTTGTTCAAAAAAATCTCAGAACTTTGCTCACAAACTTTTTCTACACTTACCTTTTACTTATTGTGCATGGTCTCCTTTGAAAAACTCTCCTCCAGAATTGATATTCTGCTCCCAGTGCTGTTTTCACTTCCAGAAGCAGGCTTGGTATGCCCCTTGCTGGATTGTGTGAAGTTCCATCTGTGAATTTTCTTTTATCTTATCTATCTTTGCAAATCTTTGTCCTTTCAATGGGGTTTTCAACTTTGGAAATAAAAAAAGTCTGTAGGGGCCAGTTCTTGAAAGTACAGAGGACAAGGCAGCACAGTGCAATAGTCTTGCACCAGCAGGGATGAATGTGTGGGTTCGTTATCATGATGCAAGGGCCATGATTTGTCTCACCCAATTTCAGACCCCTTCCTTCTCACATACTCTAGCAGACATTGCAACATGTCCTGATAGTATCATCAATTAACAGTTTGTCCCTGTGGCATGAATTCATAATGAACTAATTCTTCAAAGTCAAAGAAAATTATTGGCTTGGCTTTGACATTTGACTGGACCTGACAAGCTCTTTTTGGTCTTAAAGAATCTTTCATGACCTATTGTGAATACTGAACCTTTGTCTCAACATCATGACCATAGACCCCAACTCTCATGACCAATTATAATTCTCTTAAGGAACATCTTGTTCTTATTTGCATGATTCAAAAGCTTTTCATAGATTGTGAGGTGAAGTCTTCCTGGCCTTGACTCATGAGCTGTGGGATGAACTTGGTGGCAAAATAATGCATTCCATGATGCTGTGTCAGTATTTCATGATATGATCCAACTGAAATGTTACATTCTTCTGCAATATCTCAGACAGTCAGTCTTTGGTTGGCATGCACAATTTCATTGACACTCCTGACATGAGCATCACTGGTAGACAAGAAGGGGATCTTGAACTAGGGTCATCCTTAACTTCCGTCTGGCCATTTTTAAACCATGTGAACTATTTGTAACACTGAGTATGGTTTAAGTGTTCATCACCACAGAGATTCCAGAAAATTAGGCAATTCGTGGTATGTGCCAGAATGGATGGACTTCCTCTTTCAGAAACTAAACTTTTTCTTGAAAAATTGAGAAATGGATCTACATTGAATAAGGCTGATACTGGAACACAATTGCAAGTACCATTACTTCACTCTTCCTCTATTCTAGGAGACATACCTGTGACAACCCCTCTCTGCAGTGTTTTAAAATAGGAGTTAGGTGATTATTTTTCACAAAGATTACTCCAGAGAGATGAATTCCAAGCAAACTTGAAGTGTCAGGGAGTGTGTTACATTCTCTGCATACAGAAAGGACCTAAGGGCAAACAGGTGGACACTGGATTTCATCTACACCTACATGGATACTCTGCAAATCACATTTAGGTACCTGGCAGATGGTTCATCTAATCATCTTCACAATAATTCTCTATTATTCCAATCTCATACAGCATGCAGAAAAAATGAACACCTATATCTTTCCATGTGAGCTCTTATATCCCTTATTTTATTACGTTGGTCATATCTCCCTATGTAGGTCAGTGTCAACAAAATATTTTCACGTTTGGAGGAGAAAATTGGTGACTGAAATTTCGGGAGACGATTCCACCGCAACGAAAGTCACCTTTGTTTTAACGATGTCCACCCCAAATCCTGTATCATGTTAATGACACTCTCTCCTCTGTTTTACATTAATACAAAACATGTTGCCCTTCTTTGAACTTTCTTGATGTACTCCGTCAGTCCTATCTGTTAAGGATCTCACACGGCGCAGCAGAATTCTAAAAGAGGATGGACATGTGTAGTGTAGGCAGTCTCTTTAGTAGATCTGTTACATTTTCTAAGTGTCCTTCTGTTGTGTACATAGTTCCGCGTAGTCAGCACGTGCACAACTTTCCCACTAGAGCGCGCCCTGCTAAGCACAACAGTGCAGGCGCAGCGCTCGTCCATCTCCGCACTACGAGATGGTGCTGTCTTAGAGACGGACCAAATTCTGCTTCTGCCGATCTGCGTATTAATATGTAATGCAGCCAATGAGATTGCTCCTAATGTAGAACCTTTTCTCCTTGCGGATCACTCGTGCAGTGATACATGAACGCGCGAGGTATTATAACGAGTGCACAGACCTCCGATTAGTCAGTCTGCATTAGTCTGCATTAGTCTGCATTTGTCTGCATTAGTCTGTACCAGTCTATAGTCAAGTTTCAGTCTGTGCCTAATAAGATTATCATATTGCTGTACATAGCCATGAAGAGAAATGTATAGATACTTTGTCCAGTATCAGAGATATGTGAGAATAAGATTAATGTACCAAGACCAAAGTGTGCAAGTGGCATTTCTATCATCTGACCTAACGGTAGAAGATAAACAAGCCACGATAAGACCACGAGACATATTGCTGACACTTGCCTACTTCGCTAGAGCGACAAGTCAAATAATCTGATGGTGTGTGTACGGAAGGTCTTACAGTACGCACACCACACCTTCCAATAAAACACAGTCTTTGGTTAGCCCTCCCCATAACATTTTCTATGTTTTAATTTCAATTTAAGTTGTTTGTAATTGTAGTTCCTTGGTATTTACTTGAATTTACAGCCTTTAGATTTTACTGGTTTATTGTGTAATTGAACTTTAAAGGGTTCCTTCTAGCATTCATATGGATGATCACAAACTTTTTGTTATTTAGGATAAACTGCCAATTTTTGCACAATACAGATATCTTTTCTAAATCATTTTGCATTTTGTTTTGATCTGGTGACCTTACTAGTCAATAAATGACAGCACCACCTGCAAATAACCTAAGATGGCTGCTCAGATTGTGTCCTAAATTGTTTATGCAGATAAGAAACAGCAAAGAGCCTGTAACGCTATCTTGGGGAACACAGGAAATCTCTTCTGTTTTACATGATGACTTTCCATCAGTTACCATGAACTGTGACCTCTCTGACAGGAATATTTCCTAAAAAGGTGAAAGTTGTGGCATGTAAATGCAGTGTTCAACCATACAATTCACCAGCTCAGTGCTTTTGCTGTTACCATTTTAATCACAGTAATATAGAGCTGATTATGAATAAAAATAAACTAACTGACCCCAAACATGTTGCTAGTGCTTTCAACAATTATTTCTCAAATGTAGCACAGAAGTTAATAAATACACACCATGACAAACTGCCAACCAATCACACAGATCAAAAAAAAATTCATCCAAACACATTATTCCTGTATCCAGCAACACCTGAATAACTGTCAAGAATCCTAAAAGAATTACCTAATAAATATTTAGTGGGTGTTGATGAGATACCAGATGCTATTATCAAAGCTAGTGCAACATTTATTGTGGAACCACTAACAGACATAGCAAATTCATCTTTTGAGAGTGGGGGCGCTGATGACCTCGATGTTGAGCGCCCATAAACCCCAACACACACTTTTGAGAGTGGTATATTTCCAAATAATCTAAAAACTGCAAAAATAACACCTTTGCACAATAAGGGTGCAAAAAGTAATATTGCTAATTATAGACGAGTTTCAGTTTTGTCAGGCTTCAGCAAAATTATGGAAAAAAATGCCTTAGAAGACTTCTTAAATAAAGGGAGGCTGGTAAGTGACTCCCAACATGGGTTCAGAGCTGGAAAGTCAACACAGTCAGCAATTTTTGCCTTCTTAATTGAAGTATTAAAAGCAGTGGATGATAAACAACATGTATCTGGGATATTTCCGGATCTAAGTAAAGCCTTTGATGTAATTGATCATGGCATTCTCTTGTGTAAATTAAGTAATTATGGAATTAGAGGCCAGTCTGAGAAGTGGATCCAGTCATACCTCAGTAATCGTCAGCACATTACAGAAATAAAACACAAAGATAGTGAAACACAAAAAATTTCTAGTTTTTACAGTGATGAGCAGAAAAATCAAGTATGGAGTCCCACAAGGGTCAGTTCTAGGACCAGTCCTATTTCTGCTATATGCAAATAACTTGGCTAGTAAAATACATGATGGAACCACCATACTGTTTGCAGATGACACCAATATTCTAATTAAATCACAGAATGTGTAAAATCTGCAAGAGGCTGCAGTATCAGTTATGTGTACCTTGACACACTGGTTCAAGACCAAAAGGCTCATCATAAATTCTGAAAAGACTGTGGCAGTTAAATTTCATACTATTGAAGGAAAAAATGAGTTGAAGGTCAGTCATACAAAATTTCTAGGCGTACATGTTCAGGCAGATCTGAAGTGTGAGCTACAACTAAACAATTTAAATAAGAGATTGAATTCAGTAGCATATGCTATTAGGATCTCACTCAGAATACAAGCTGCTCATCAGTGCTGACAATGTATCATTGCAGTATACAGTCACTACTTACATACACAGAGCACAACATAATCATAGCTAACACTTGGTTTAAGAATCATGAGATACTAAAACATATCAGATAGATTATATAATGGTAAGACAGAGATTTAGGAACCAGGTTTTAAATTGTAAGACATTTCCAGGGGCAGATGTGGACTCTGACCACAATCTATTGGTTATGACCTGTAGATTAAAACTCAAGAAACTGCAAAGAGGTGGGAATTTAAGGAGATGGGACCTGGATAAACTGAAAGAACCAGAGGTTGTACAGAGTTTCGAAGAATGGGTAGCTTTGAGGGATGAAGTAGTGAAGGCAGCAGAGGATCAAGTAGGTAAAAAGACAGGGGCTAGTAGAAATCCTTGGGTAACAGAAGAAATATTGAATTTAATTGATGAAAGGCGAAAATATAAAAATGCAGTAAATGAAGCAGGCAAAAAGGAATACAAACGTCTCAAAAATGAGATCGACAGGAAGTGCAAAATGGCTAAGCAAGCATGGCTAGAGGACAAATGTAAGGATGTAGAGGCTTATCTCACTAGGGGTAAGATAGATACTGCTTACAGGAAAATTAAAGAGGCCTTTGGAGATAAGAGAACCACTTGTATGAACATCAAGAGCTCAGATGGAAACCCAGTTCTAAGCAAAGAAGGGAAAGCGGAAAGGTGGAAGGAGTATATAGAGGGTCTATACAAGGGCGATGTACTTGAGGACGATATTATTGAAATGGGAGAGGATGTAGATGAAGATGAAATGGGAGATATGATACTGCGTGAAGAGTTTGACAGAGCACTGAAAGACCTGAGTCAGAACAAGGCCCCTGGAGTAGACAACATTCCATTGGAACTACTGACGGCCTTGGGAGAGCCAGTCCTGTCAAAACTCTACCATCTGGTGAGCAAGATGTATGAAACAGGCAAAATACCCTCAGACTTCAAGAAGAATATAATAATTCCAATCCCAAAGAAAGCAGGTGTTGACAGATGTGAAAATTACCGAACAATCAGTTTAATAAGCCACAGCTGCAAAATACTAACACGAATTCTTTACAGACAAATGGAAAAACTAGTAGAAGCCGACCTCGAGGAAGATCAGTTTGGATTCCGTAGAAACACTGGAACACGTGAGGCAATACTGACCTTACGACTTATCTTAGAAGAAAGATTAAGGAAAGGCAAACCTACGTTTCTAGCATTTGTAGACTTAGAGAAAGCTTTTGACAATGTTGACTGGAATACTCTCTTTCAAATTCTAAAGGTGGCAGGGGTAAAATACAGGGAGCAAAAGGCTATTTACAATTTGTACAGAAACCAGATGGCAGTTATAAGAGTCGAGGGAAATGAAAGGGAAGCAGTGGTTGGGAAGGGAGTGAGACAGGGTTGTAGCCTCTCCCCGATGTTATTCAATCTGTATGTTGAGCAAGCAGTAAAGGAAACAAAAGAAAAATTTGGAGTAGATATTAAAATCCATGGAGAAGAAATAAAAACTTTGAGGTTCGCCGATGACATTGTAATTCTGTCAGAGACAGCAAAGGACTTGGAAGAGCAGTTGAATTGAATGGACAATGTCTTGAAAGGAGGATACAAGATGAACACCAACAAAAGCAAAACGAGGATAATGGAATGTAGTCGAATTAAGTCGGGTGATGCTGAGGGAATTAGATTAGGAAATGAGACACTTAAAGTAGTAAAGGAGTTTTGGTATTTGGGGAGCAAAATAACTGATGATGGTCGAAGTAGAGAGGATATAAAATGTAGACTGGCAATGGCAAGGAAAGCGTTTCTGAAGAAGAGAAATTTGTTAACATCGAGTATAGATTTAAGTGTCAGGAAGTCATTTCTGAAAGTATTTGTATGGAGTGTAGCCATGTATGGAAGTGAAACATGGACAATAAATAGTTTGGACAAGAAGAGAATAGAAGCTTTCGAAATGTGGTGCTACAGAAGAATACTGAAGATTAGATGGGTAGATCACATAACTAATGAGGAAGTATTGAATAGGATTGGGGAGAAGAGAAGTTTGTGGCACAACGTGACCAGAAGAGGGGATTGGTTGGTAGGACATATTCTGAGGCATCAAGGGATCACCAATTTAGTATTGGAGGGCAGCGTGGAGGGTAAAAATTGTAGAGGGGGACCAAGAGATGAATACACTAAGCAGATTCAGAAGGATGTAGGTTGCAGTAGGTACTGGGAGATGAAGAAGATTGCACAGGATAGAGTAACGTGGAGAGCTGCATCAAACCAGTCTCAGGACTGAAGACCACAACAACAACAACAACAACTTACATATGGAATAATTGTTTGAGGGAGTTCCACAAATACTATAAAAACATTTAAAATGCAGAAAAAGATTATCAGGCTGATAAAAAAAGCTAAATGTAAGGATTCCTGTAGACCCCTTTTTAAAACTCTGAAAATATTGCAACTGCCTTGCTTGTATATATTGAAAATAGTAATTTTCACAAAAGAGAGCATCTTAAAAAAGGAAAATCTCCTCTAACACAACTATGATATACACACATACGAAACTAGACAAAAGATGAACCTACACAGGAAGACAGTAAATACAAACTTATGCAAAAGAGGAGTGTATCATTCTGGAGCTATGTTATATAACCATATTCCTTCTTACCTAAAATACATACCAAAATTAAATGCATTTAAAACAAAGTTAAAACAGTTCTTGCTTGACCACTGCTTCTATTCTTTATCTGAGTTTATGGAACATCTTAATAAGTAAATCTCATTTACCAAATTTCACTAACTGTCAATTCATAATATAGTTTACATTGTGCTTATTATGTCTTCTCACTTAATAACTGCTATTATCACATGTAGAAGTAATGAGGTACACCAATGTACATTATTATGCATTTTTATTATGTCAACAATGTAGTCAAAATGAATACAGTATTGTAAACTAACTAGGTTTACCACTGTCCTATATCACATGTACAAACAATGTATGAAACTGATTCTTGGACCAATAAATAAATAAATTGAAATAATATTCAGAATTTGAAACACTTACTACCTGTAGTATCTTGAAGAAAATTGGAACTATGAACAGCCTTATTCCACAGCACTGAGATAAAGATTCACAACCTCTAAAACAGGCATACCCCCTGCCTTGAACCAATAATAAACTGTCAGACCCTCCTGTCATCTGAGGAGAGACTAATGTAACGCACTAGACCCATCTTCTGGTGCAGACAAAGACCTTTCATCTGTATCCAGCATCTCAGGATAAGAGAATCCCTTTGGATACCCTCCTCCTGCAAACCAGTATACCAGGAAACCAGTTTTTCTCAAATGAAACAAGGAACGCAAATATCAGATCACTGGATGGCCCAGTCATCTTCCAAAACAGAAATGTGGTACACAAAACCCCAACAAAAATTCAAACCTCCTGAAGAGAAGGGGAAGGGATGAAAAAAACCAGAGATAAAGAGATCTAAGTAATAATATTGAAACAAACAAGTTAGCCATTAATAGGGGTAACTCTAAATCTTCCCCCTAATATTTTAGTTTGCCAAATTGGATTTTGTTGTCCATTCAGTCAAAGGCTTTGGAAAGGTCACAAAATATGTGTGACTTAATAGTTTATCCTGGTGAGCTGTGCCAGGACTACTTTTGTAGGATACTGAACAGATTTTACTGTGCAAACCACCACACAGTGTACCTTGTATCACTACTAATCATTTTGATTCCTGTTCCACTCGCAATTAGAGCAAGAGAAAAACTCTGTAGATGGCACAAGATGAAACTGAACCTATCTCATCCTTGCTACTCACAATCCCACATGCCTAATTCTTCTACAGTGAAACTGTAAGGTGTGGTGTCACCACCAGACACCACACTTGCCAGGTGGTAGCCTTTAAATCGGCCGCGGTCCATTAGTATACGTCGGACCCGCGTGTCGCCACTATCAGTGATTGCAGACCGAGCACCGCCACATGGCAGGTCCAGAGAGACTTCCTAGCACTTGCCCAGTGGTACAACCAACTTTGTTAGCAATGGTTCACTGACAAAATACGCTCTCATTTGCCGAGACGATAGTTAGCATAGCCTTCAGCTATGTCATTTGCTACGACCTAGCAAGGTGCCATGTTCAGTTACTATTGATATTGTGAATAATGTACAGTCAAGAGCAACGCTCATCATTTATGGATTAAAGTTAAGTATTCCACCAGCTACGTCCATGTTTTCTAAATTCTAATTTCCTTGTCCTGTTCCAGACCTCACACCAGCCTGCGTGAGCTAAAACGCGTGCCTTTCGGCTTCCTCTAAAATCACGGTGTTGGCTCTTCTGCCAACCCACAACATAAGGGATATCATTGTTGTCTGTATGAAGTAAAGCAACTAACTTCAACTTGTCCTTTTCTGTCTGCAGAAGTCACAGCCGACATATGAACATCCTGACACAATTTGATAATGCTAGATGTTTAGTAAAAGTTGCACAAATTTAGAGAGGCAGTAGGGTAATGTTTGTGCAATGTCCCCACACTCAGTTTTTAGTTAAAAGGTATTGTTGAACACTGGTATAGAAGCAGTAACAATTAGTCCACTTTTTTATCATATTAACAATTTGTCACACATATTTTCCACTTAGAAATGTACATCAGGATCCTTAAAAGTTAATACAGTAATTATGACACCCTTTCATTTTTTGGGGAAATTTTTAACACACACATTTTTTTTCAGTGCAAATAGGGGGAATAGGACAGTAGAAGCAGTTTGTAGGAAAGATCCATTAATGAATTACACATTTGTCTATTCAGTAATGGGGCACCAATGCACTTTAGTATTCCACATGGTACTCTCTCTTCTATTGATGTCACCCTTTACAGTTCGAGGCTAGCACTAGCAACACAGTGCCACACTCACAATGACCTATGTGACACCAACCACTATCCCATCACCTTCTCAGCCATATGTTTCTGATCAGAGTGTTGCCACACTAGTCATTGGAACAAGCAGATTTGTAGCCCAATTCATGCCAAACTGGTACGAGATGTTATGAATATGATGGTACGTGTAAAAATGGGTACCCGTCTTATCTGGATACCCTAAATGCAAGTAGGTTCCCTTATGGTCCCAAAGATCTACCCAACACATTTAAATATAGATGATGAGTCCTACAATAGCACAGATAACACTTGTTGCCTACCATCTTAATGCTGCTTAAATCAGTTAGTTATTACGTCATCAAGTACCTGCACAGTGGCAGCCCCCTGACCACACAGGAATCATGATGTTGGTGTCAGCTCTAGAAACTTCCCATATATGCCAAGGAATATGTGCCCATCATGACTAGGATAGGGGACTGCATACAATAGTTACCCCACCAGGTAGTGGCTGCTGTTGCTGGGTGGTGCTCATGGGGAGAGCCCCCCTTCGGAGTGGATGGCACCAAGGTGGATGACCCACAAATGAAATGGTTCAAACTTTATCCTGCAGGTGGCCACATGGATTACTACAGTGCAAAGAGATGTGACCGCAGAATGTGTCCTTCCCTGGCTATGCCATAAGAGGAAGGAGGGGCTGAGAGACAAGGGAAGAAATATCTTCACAATACTTAGTTTGCTTTCAGATTGATGGGGATTCATTTTTGGCCAAAAGCCATTATTCTTTGTTGAACACACAGAGAACAGGTTTGGGAAAGTAGCAGCAGTTGCAGAAATGAAAAGTTGTTCAGTTCTGATTAAATGGACATCCCCTGCTCAGTCATACCTGCTGTTAGCCTCTGACAAGCCTGGTAACATTTTGGTAACTATTGCCCCCATAACAGTCTTTATATGGTACAGAGTATCTCTTTCACCATGATCTTGTTTTTACAGACCGATAATGAATTATGTGTCATTTTGGAGCCAACAGCTGTTTTGGCCTTTGAAGGTGACTTGTTGCCTGTAAAGATCAAAGTGATGGTGTATCGATGTGAAGTGAAACTATATGTTCCCTGTCCCATGCAGTGCTTAAAATGCATGAGATTTGGACACGTTTCTTCACTTTTTGACACCAGCCCTGTCTGTATGGGTTGTGCATGTCATTTGCACATGAATGCTCCTTGTGTCCCTCCTCCTATCTATATCAACTTCAAAGAGCACCATTTCTCTGGTTCATCAAAATGCAAATTTCTTCCAAAGAAAAAACAAAAGCCAAAAATACAAAACTCCTGACCAACTCAAGTGTCAGGGGGCCAAAAAGCAATATGATAGTTTGCATCCTGTATGTATCGTGATATTTACTACAGCTATGACGATGTCATCCTCTCTTGCTCTTCGTGCCTTCTATGGCAGGTCCTTGGAGTCATTCAACAAATCCTGCTCCCTGGTGGTTGGGGGCCTCCTCCTACAGTTTCCCCCACACTCGCTTTGGGATTGGTGATGCCCCATAAACCAGGGACATAGATCCTCAACCCCCAGCAAGAGAAGCAACACCCTCCTCTGGCGGCTCTCCCAAGGAAAATATCCCTCGTGATGCTTCCTTCCGAGGATACTGTTGATCTGCAACTGGATACAAGTCAATGGCTGAAGGAGTCATAGGTTGCTGCCCATAGCCCTTTGTGTCCACCCCAATAGCTGAGTGCTCAGCGTGACGGATTGTCGTCCTATGTGCCTGGGTTTGATTCCTGGCTGGGCTGGGGATTTTCTCCGCTCAGGGACTGGGTGTTGTATTGCCTTCATCATCATTTCATCCCCATCTGGCATGCAGGTTGCCCAATGTGGGGTCGAATATAATAAGACCTGCACCAAAGCGGCCGGACCTGCCCCATAAGGGGCCTCCCAGCCAATAACACCAAATGCTCATTTCGTTTCATAGCCATTCGTGTTCTTCCTCTGACCCTAAAATTGAGGCAAACAAGCCCTCACAGTCATCAAACCAACCCACAAGAAGAGAGACAGAAAGAAGACCTCCAAGGCAAAGGAGGTTCCAGCGGTCTCAATGCCACTGACTACTTGAGGCACCTGATTCCCCCACATGACTTGATTCAGAAACAATGTCTGTTGATGCTGTATCTTTGCAAATGGTGGTGGCAGGGATCCTGGGGCATGACCTGCCTCTTTGTTCCTTCACACTCCCATAGGATACTGATGGCACAATCCTCCAGTTGAACTGTAATGGTTTTTTCCACCATTTGGCACATCTACGGCGTCTCTTACATGTTTACCCCACTTTCTGCATTTCTTTCCAGGAAACTTGGTTCACAGAAATGCAAACCCCTGCCCACCTCAGCTACTGAAGCTATTTTAAGAATTGAGTTAACTATAACAGAGCATTGGGCAGAATTTGCACATACATTCTAAACTGTATACATGGCAGATATATGCCACCTACAGGAGGCTGTGGTTGTTCATGTGAGGACATTTCTGGATTTTACTGTCTGTAATGTGTATTTTCCTCCTGATGGTGAAGCATCTCCATCCACACTGTCTACTTTGATTTCTCAGCTCCCCCAACCCTTCCTCATTTTGAGTGATTTTAATGGCGACAACCTGTTGTGGGGTGGAATTATTACCACAGGCTCTCAACAAAGCTGACTGGGATGCCTTCATCTCTGCCCCCCTCTGCCTCCCCCAAACACCCTGCCATGTGGAAATATTGATGCGGCTGTCAGAGCACTACTGCAGCCATTCTATTGGCAGCACACTTAGTGGTACCCTATTCCTCAGGATCTGCCCCCGTCAGAAGACAGTACCTAGGTGGACTTCAGAAATTGCAGTGATCATTAGAGATTGCAGACTGGCCTTCAAATCCCATAAATAACATCCACCAATGGAGCACCTCATTGCCTTTAAATTGTTCTGTGTCCAAGTCTGCCACCTAATAAAATGACAGAAACAAGGTTTCTAGGAACAATATGTCACTACCATTGGATCACATACCTCTCCTCCACAGGTATGGGCAAAAGTTCAATGCCTCTATGGACAGCAGTCATCCACAGGTGTATCTGAGTCTCCCTGAACGCTGTTGCCTACACTAATCCAGATGCTGTCACTGAACATTATGCTCTGCATTATGCTCAAGTCTCTACCTCTGAGAACCATCAGCCTGCATTTCATGTCCTCGAACAGCAGGTGGAGTAAGTTCACTTAACTTTCACTAAATGCCACCTGGAGCCATATGTCACTCCACTCAGTAAACAGGAATTCCTTACTGTCCTAGCCCTTTGCCTTTACACGGCTCCAGAGCAGACCACATCCACAGTCAAATGCTCAAACATGTACCAGTGGTTTGCCAACATCACATTCTTGTCATTTGCAACTGTGTCAAGGGTGAGGGTGAGTTCCCATCTCAATGACGAGAAAGCGTGACCATCCTAGTACTGAAACTAGATAAATAACCCCTTGAGAGGAATAGCTATCGCTCTATTAAACTCGCTGATGTTCTCTTCAAGTAGCTCAAATGTATGGTGAGCCAGCGCTGTGTTTATACTTTCTGTCTCAGGGCCTTTTGGCTCCATCCCAGAGTGGTTTTTACCAGAACTGTCCTACTGTTTACAATTTGGCCTGCCTGGAGTCTGCCATGTAGTCAGAATTTGCCAGCGTCAACACCTTATCACTATCTTCTTGGACTTGCAAAAGGCTTATGATACTACATGGCAATGCCACATCCTCATTGCCCTACACAAGTGGAGTCTCTGGCGCCATTCCCAATTTTTGTCTTGTCACACCATACTTTCCTGCTTCAAGTTGGTGATTCCCACCATAACTCCCACAATTATGCAAGCGAATGGGGTCCTGCAGTGATCTGTATTGAATATACTCCACTTTCTAGTGGCTACAGTATCACCCTCTCTGAATGTTGGTTTTTGCATTTGCTATTGATCCTCAACAGTGGGTGTTGCTGCACTACTTTGGCTCTCCTGGGCTCTCACCCATGACTTCTGGTTCCCCCCCCCCCCCCCCCCCCTTCAAAGATTAGTGTCATGTACTTCTGTCATCATCATATTGTTCGTCACAACCAGACTTCTACTTCAATAACTGCTTACTGAATAAGATGGAATCTTATTGCTTTTTGGGACTGGTCTTCAATGCTCAGCTGATGTGGCTTCCCGATCTACAGCAATGTAAGCAGATGTACTGGTCACACCTTAACATTTTTTGCTGACTCAGTAACAACCACCAGGATGAAACCTGCTCTACAGTTTTGCAGCTTTACAAAACTCTGATCCTCTCCTGTCTCGATTACAAGAATCTTTCATATGGCTCAGTATCACCTTCAGCATTGCGGATGCTGGATTCAATACACCACTGTGGAAGCCAACTAGCAACAGGTACCTTTTGGAGCAGTCCTGTGAACAGCCTATTCATGGAGATCATGTGCTCAATTATGTGCTCCTCAACTAGGCGATACACATTCAATGCTCCACTCAGCACCCGAATTATCATATCCTTTCCTGTGGTAGGGCGATCCACCTTCCACAACAAAGGCCCAGGACTGGAGTCATGATCAAGTTCCCATACAGAGCACACATAGTCTTTGTTCTGACCTCCAATTCCCCCACAGTCACCTCTTATCAGGGGACAATCATGTAACCCTCCCCAAATGGCATACACGCCATCCTCTGATCTGCCTCCACCTGTCCTTTGGACTGAAAGACTCTGTATACACCACTGATTTTCACTGCCTCTTCCCATCTGTCTTTGATGCTTTTCTGGGTTTGGAAGTGATATACAGCGAACATTTTATGGATGACTGACAAACCAGTTTTGCCTACTTACATGCAAGGTGCAGTGTAATATGCTACCTGCCGAACGGGTGCTATGTATTCACTGCAGAATAGTGGCCATCAATTGAGGCCTCCATCTGTTCATTCTTACACCAGCAAGACATATTTAATTGGCTGTGACTCCCTCAATACTCTTCAGGCTACTGCCCAGTGCTACCATCAACTCCCTAGGATCCCCTTTCTGACCTCCACCAAACTGGGCAGTCAGTCATCTTTGTCTGGTCCGCAGGTCATATTAGGATCCCAGGGAGTGGCCAGATGGCCAACTTGGCTATCAGGATGAAGGTTTCAGTGATGCGGGTATCAGAACCAGATCTTAAGTCGACTCTACATCATCAATTGTTGGAGGTTTGGTACATGGGTTGGTGCATCCTCATTTCTCCAAACAAACTGAAAACAATAAAGGGAACCATGACTGTGTGACAGTCTTCTGTTCATGCTTCTTGCAGGGAATCTACTGTTCTCTGTTGGATTTGCAGTGGCCATTCTTGGCTGACCTGTGACCATATCCTATGATGTGAGAATCTACCCCACTATCAGTGTGGTGCCTATCTGATGGTGGTCCACATCCTACTGGACTGTCCTGATTTGACCTCCTGAAAGTGAAACCTTAAACTTGTCAATACACTATCTCCGGGTCTAGTGGACAATGCCAAAGTGGCTGATCTCAAAACTCACCCACTTTACACCACCTTTCCCCCTCCCCCCTCTCACCTCTACTTGCTTCTTTCTCTCAGTTTTATTGATTCTTGGTTACAATTGGGTTTATCATGATTTGTGTGCTGTTTCATTCTTCTCTGAGAACATTTTCTGCCTTAACACATGTAACACAGAGGGGCTGATGACCTCATAGTTTGGTCCCCTTAACCCTACTGCTCCAATTAATCTACTTAATCAATTAGAAAAAGGTTGGTCTTTCAAGAATACATATCCCTCAACCTGATCTAGGCAAATGGCTCCAAAGAAGGATAAAAGTTATGTTTTCTTATGTCCATAATAATTTCTTTGAATACTATATTCTACCAAATGAATGTAGCATTCCTACAGTGTAACTGATTGCTCTACTTTGAGCCGCTGTGATGCTGTATGCAGAAATGGGACTCATCTGAAATGATTATGTAGTGTCACTCCTGTGTCGAGTGTTGTCATGAGGTCAGCCACTGTCAGCAGGCATGGCTCTCTGGAAAACACAGATGTTTCATTTAAATGACAGCCATGGGATCAAAACCAATGCAAGTAGCAGTATTATAACATGATAAACTGTAGCCTGGGTTGGTCATGGTACTGCCACCATCGAATTGCAATGTGTGCAGGCATGTCTCTCCTTATTGAACGCAAAAGCAATCTTCTGACAAAACAAAAACGTTCAAATGCAACTGCTGAACAAGAAACCTACTTTGTAACATTTCCTTATGTACAGAAGTTACAGTGTTCCAATTTAATGGGAATTTCCTTCTCATAAAATATTTTTTAGAGCACTGATACTTATGATATTATGTGCCCAAAACAAACAAATGGAGAGAGAGAGAGAGAGAGAGAGAGAGAGAGAGAGAGAGAGAGATACACCAGCATGTCAAGAAAAACTAGGCTCATTTTTTTGCTTCCCCCTCCCCTGCCTCCATTGTGCGACGGAATTTTGCCACAGTGCAGCACAATCTTGTAGCTAGTGTTCATGTTACAAATGTATCATCTACATAGCGAACAAAGAAAAAGAGCTCAGGTACTGATGACTCAAGGTTTTCATCTTCATGTATGTGTTGACTATAATTGGTGACAGCGTACAACCCATCACCACTCCATTAGTTTGTTCATTGTAATGTACACCAAATGAGGAGAGGGCTGATGTGAGCATGAATTAGTGTTCCCAGAGTGAAGTCTCCAACTTTTCTCTGATTAGGTGCCAGCATATAAGAGGTATCATATTAAGACAATGGCACATCAAAGATCATCATCAGGTTTTCATGATGTAGTTGCAAGTCTGAATCTGCCAACCAAAATGTTGTGTGTTTGGTACAAACACTTGCCAATAAAGGGACCATGTGAGGCTATTAGGTATTTTACTAGCTCTATAGATAGTTTCTCAATGTACAGTGGGTTGAAACATCATTTCTTTTTGTGGACTGTTGATAGTCTGTAAAATGTTTGAGGTGTGGATGCTTATGGGCAAAGTTTATGTACACCATTTTCCTGAAAGCATTTTGGATTTCTATGGTCTTACTCTTCATTTTGTCATTTGGGCCATCTACTATTACTCAGTAGGTCTTATCCTAGAGTAGGATATAAATTTTCTTCTTACATTCCTGAAGCGATACCAGAGCTGACACATTCACTTTGCCTGCTCGGAAGATGATGATGGCCCTTGTGAGTTTGCAGCATGTTTTGCACTATAGTAAAAGGTTGCCTTTGCACTTCCATGTGACACAACAGAGGAAATAGGGTGCAAAATGTGTCATTCACTTTCATGGGCCATTCTGCTGATGCCTAGTAACAAAATGATTTCAAGGGATTAAAATGGTGTTCATTTTCATGTTATTCTATAATAATAGTTTTTAGCTTCACAGCAAGCTTGTTACGCATTTTGATATGCTCGAGCATTTTTCTATGAGGGGCAGTCAAATAAAAATGAGAGAATGAGAAAAGCAAGTAAACTGTTTATTATTCCAAAAGTAATTGCCATAACTTTTAATACATTTATCCCACTATAAGTCAAGATGATCAGAGCCTCCATGGAAAAATAATTGCAGTTGCCTGCAGAACCATGATTGTACCCAGGTGTGCACCTCTTTATCCAAAGCAAATCAATGGTCACAAATATCTTTCTCCAGGGCTCCAAAAACATGGAAATCGTGTGGGGAGACACAGGGACTGTGTAGAGGATGTGTATGGGCTTCCCAGTGAAACTTCTGTTGTATAGTCCAAATGGCATAATTCTGTTGCAGTACAATTGCCGCCCATATTTTTCCAAGGTTGTTTAGAGCATGCTGCAGAAATTTCATAGGGAATCCCTTAAATATCCTTCATACAGTCAATAAAATTCTTCTGAGCTGTTAACTGCATTGTCAATATATAAAGTTGTCTGATTTTTTTTGCCACTATTTCACGTGGCTGTGCTCAGGGCTTGTGCTGAGCTGAGTCACTCATCTAGATACCAACAATGAAAATTAATAGTCTGAACAAAAAATAAATATAACACCAGAGAACCTCAAGAACAGAATAATTTACTAAGAAATGTGAAAAGCTTAATAAAAATAACATTAACAATTGGTGAGCACCGATGAAAGATCCCCTGCCCATTTTTCTCTCAAAATATGAATAACATGGGGAAGAGAAGGTAAAGTTGAGAGCAAAAGAATTTGCTCCAAATAATAATGATGATGATGATGATGATGACATTCTAAAAGCTCAAAGATGGGAGTTCTACTGAGGTGGTGCTGACAGAAGAAACTTGTGGCCACATCAGAATTAGTGCAAAACAATTTGGCCACATAAGAAGATTAATAAGCAGGCTGAAAATTTTACAAAGTCCAAAGAATATATTGAAATCAGCCTAATTTCAAAAAAATTCTTTCCATGTGGTAAACGGGTTTTATTTTAAAAATGAATAGAAAATATTTTGTGGATACATTACATATCTTGCACCATTTACTCTAAGGCTTTCGCTTTCAGTTATCAATTCCGATTTCATTGCACCATGCAATGGGTCTAACAATTTGTTGTCATTAAATTTCCGCCAGGTTGCAACTTGAATTGGTTAAACTAAAAAACTAGGATTTCTGACAAACAGGAAATGAGGTATTTGTTGTTGGTCATTATTAACCTGTCAAAAAGTATTGACATATTTTGGAGAAATTTATCACAAAATTAATTTTATTGAATTCTTGGTACAAACAATTGCAGTATTACATACATAGTATCCAATGACTGCTATCTAAACTGGCGGCCTTATGATACTATAAACAGCTCTCCAATTTGTTTACAGTGTGCAAAATGGTCCCAAAAGTAATGACAATATTCTCATAAAAATACATCTAAAAATAAAGTAATCAAAATAATTATTGCTATTTAATGGTCCCTTAAAGTGCTTAAATTTAAAAGAATTCTTGGTTAAAATGTTCTGCATTTACCATGTATGGTAAAATGTCAAACTTTCAAAAATGTCATTCTTTTAGTCGGCAAAAAATTATCTCACATGGCTATTAAACATCATACAACAGAAAATACATTATTTACATGAATACTTCATTGTTATCTCTTACAGAATTGCCTCACTGCAGTTTCATTTATGTGTAAGAAGTCGATAGCAAAACACGGAATACATATGACTATAAAAATATTTCCATTTTGGAGTAACAGCTGATTACAGAAAACATAAAACTTTACAAGTGTTTTTTACAAAGTGCATATTATAAAATATTTTCATTAACAGCTTTTTGGTTCTTCTCCCACATGTTTAGGAACTGCAAATCTTAAAATTAAAAACTTCTTTACAGTTTCTTGTACTTCTAATCAACTGGTTTGTTGACAAGTAAATTCAAAAGTTCAAAATTGGTTTTTTCATTAGTAATTAAAACATAGTACTTAATTATTTCTATGTGCTTACAGGTTTCAAACTTAATATTACAATTGGTGTATTATGCTCAAAGATAGCCATTACCCTCCAGATAGTCTTGCCAATAGCAATTCCTAATAGCAGCTGCCATCAAATATAATGTCCATCAATTTCAGGATTAATTCTTGGAATGTGTTTTGGAATAGTTCTGCTCATAACAAAGGCAAAGTTGGTTTTCTCTATTCACACAAAATACTGTTTGATCTCCAGTCACACACAAACTATTATTGTCAGCAACAGTGTTAGTTTGCAGATATAACAGTATTTTATGTGGTTAGTTGTAAGTTTATCTGCTTAATAATATGGAAGCAAGTATTCGGAGACAGCTGGGAAAAATAAGTCAGCATACTATTTCATAAAAATATCTCAAGGGAAAGCTACAATGATTAATACAAAGATTGGGATTTTTGTGAGTTATGAATGAAATATTAGCACATATAAAATATATAAAAAATGAGTAAATCAAGAAACTAAACTCTTTGCAGTGGTGGTGATCGAGTTGGGGGCAATGGGGGTGGTGGCGGGACTGTTTATTTACAGATAAATAAAATACATAAAAATGCTTTACACAGATCCTCTGAAGCTTTAACCAACATACTAACATTAACTTATTACATTACCACTAATTAAACTGTGATTTCCTTACAAGAAAACACCTTTTATGTAGTCTTTTTACTTCCCCCCTTACTTTGGAGTAACTGTCAAGCAAGGGTATGGATAAAATTAGACAAAATAACTTCTTGGGAAATTAAAAGTTTAGTGAGCATAGAATGGAACTACTAATGAATCTACCAATGACAGTACATAGGTTTAACATATATTGTCACTGATACTGTAATATGGCGATATTTTAGGAATGACTACTGCAATGCCACTTGAAATCATTTAACAGTGATGATCCAATCATCTTATGAAAATAATTAGCAAAATAATCATAATTTTGTCCATTTTGGAAGAATGACAAGTGTCACTGCACAATAATCTCTAAAGGACAACATAACATAGTACATGACCTATTGTGTTAGTTTTCAAGTCCACTAACAAATATTTTATAGGGACAAGAATTAATTATTTTACTAATCATATCAGGAAGGGAGTGGGGGAACTTAATTGTTCATCATCTTCTCAAGGATGTCCTGGAGTAAACACAGCCTAATGGAACAGTTAAAAAATAGTGAAAGACTGGATAGATCATAATTTTAGTCACTACTGTTGTGGTCGAACAAGAACAATATCTTCATCTTCTTCAGAATCTGTCTCACTGTCTTCTCGGTTGATCAGTTTGTCATAGTAGGGTCGTATACCATCATCATCTATCTTAGCATCACTTCTGGAATCTGAAAGATAACAAACTATATAAGTAGATAACTCTTTTTGGTGTAATACACTAAATGATGGAGTGAGTCAATCATCTTCGCATTCCCTAGAGAGAGAAACACACTCCTACTGTCTGCACATATGATCAAACTCGAGTAGTCAATTTTTTCTTTCTTCATAATAAGACATATTTTTTATAAAATAAACAGTATGTATATTTTCTGACAGCTTCCATTCTTTTGCCATAGAGTAAAATTATTGCACAGTTTGTCAACTGTGATCAATTGGGACGTAGGCATTACACCACTTGATGTATGAAACTGACTATAAACTCCATACAATTACAGTTTCTCCAGTAATGTTGTGACTTAAGTAAACAAATGCACTAGATAAGTTAGATATGAACTAGTGACATTTTACAGTTTTATTTATTATCATGAGCTATGTGAAAAGCCCTCTTAAAACCAGTGACTGGTCAAGTATCCCATTATAGTGACTTTTAACTGCTTCTCTCTCTCTCTCTCTCTCTCTCTCTCTCTCTCTCTAGCAAAATTTTCGTTTTTGGGATTAGTAATTAAATAATAATCTTTGGGTAGATGCAGACGAAATGACCACTACTGACTGGCACTTTCAAAAATATTGCAAAATTTTAGACACAGTAATGTAGAAATTATTAGACAGTTAATGACACATTCTGAAAAATTATAAAGTACTTTGCTAACTAATTCTAGCTGACTTCCCTTACAGTGATCACAATGTAAAGATGTAAAATATAGTGCCACATTTTATCAACCATTGTAAAACTGATTCCTTAATTGTGACACACTACCAATTAAATTTGTTACAATTCTGAGGATTCTGTGAAAGCAGATCAGGAGTCACGTTGCATATCTTAAAATTTTATAAAATTTAAGTGGCCACATTAATAAATATCAGTCAAGACAATATTAATTATTAGCTTTTTGTATTACCTGTGAAAGGAGCGCGAAAAATTTCATTTTCTTTCTCATCATCATCGTCATCATCAAACATTGAAACTCTCTCTGATGCAAGCTGCATGAAGCTGTACTTATCATACTGTGTTCGCCTTCTACGCTGCCAGGTAGCGTAACAACAAGTTGCCAATATGACAATGAGGAGGCACACGGCTCCTAAATAGAAAGAGAGAGAGAGAGAGAAAAAAAGTAAATTAGTCAAGTCCAAAATTACTAATTAGTATGTAATATAAGACTATTTACGAAACTAAAGGTTGGTCAACAAAGTAACACTATTGTGATGTTAAGAATGGATCAGCCTGCATCTAACAGAAGTCATCATAATACTGCTAGACATAAACAAATTTGGAACATTAGGATGGTGAGTCGCAGATAGTTACAACAAAAAGACTGTCACAAATAAAGCTTTTGGTCATTAAGGCCTTCATCAACAATAGACGACACACACACACACACACACACACACACACACACACACACACACACACACCTACATCTACATTTAAGTGCTTGGCAGAAGGTTCATCGAACCACAATCATACTATATCTCTACCATTCCACCTAAACCTTTCTGTTCGAGCTCTGATTTCTCTTATTTTATTTTGATGATCATTCCTACCTATGTAGGTTGGGCTCAACAAAATATTTTCGCATTCAGAAGAGAAAGTTGGTGACTGAAATTTCGTAAATAGATCTCGCCGCGACAAAAAACGTCTTTGCTTTAATGACTTCCATCCCAATTCGCGTATCATATCTGCCACACTCTCTCCCCTATTATGTGATAATACAAAACGAGCTGCCCTTTTTTGCACCCTTTCGATGTCCTCCGTCAATCCCACCTGGTAAGGATCCCACACCGCGCAGCAATATTCTAACAGAGGACAAACGAGTGTAGTGTAAGCTGTCTCTTTAGTGGACTTGTTGCATCTTCTAAGTGTCCTGCCAATGAAACGCAACCTTTGGCTCACCTTTCCCACAATATTATCTATGTGGTCTTTCCAACTGAAGTTGTTCGTAATTTTTACACCCAGGTACTTAGTTGAATTGACAGCCTCGAGAATTGTACTATTTATCGAGTAATCGAATTCCAACGGATTTCTTTTGGAACTCATGTGGATCACCTCACACTTTTCGTTATTTAGCGTCAACTGCCACCTGCCACACCATACAGCAATCTTTTCTAAATCGCTTTGCAACTGATACTGGTCTTCAGATGACCTTACTAGACGGTAAATTACAGCATCATCTGCGAACAACCTAAGAGAACTGCTCAGATTGTCACCCAGGTCATTTATATAGATCAGGAACAGCAGAGGTCCCAGGATGCTTCCCTGGGGAACACCTGATATCACTTCAGTTTTACTCGATGATTTGCCATCTATTACTACGAACTGCGACCTTCCTGACAGGAAATCACGAATCCAGTCGCACAACTAAGATGATACCCCATAGGCCCGCAGCTTGATTAGAATTCGCTTGTGAGGAACGGTGTCAAAAGCTTTCCGGAAATCTAGAAATACGGAATCAACTTGAGATCCCCTGTCGATAGCGGCCATTACTTCATGCGAATAAAGAGCTAGCTGTGTTGCACAAGAACAATGTTTTCTGAAACCATGCTGATTACGTATCAATAGATCGTTCCCTTCGAGGTGATTCATAATGTTTGAATACAGTATATGCTCCAAAACCCTACTGCAAACTGATGGCAATGATATAGGTCTGTAGTTCGATGGATTACTCCTACTACCCTTCTTAAACACTGGTGCGACCTGTGCAATTTTCCAATCTGTAGGTACAGATCTACCGGTGAGCGAGCGGTTGTATATGATTGCTAAGTAGGGAGCTATTGTATCAGCGTAATCTGAAAGGAACCTAATCGGTATACAATCTGGACCTGAAGACTTGCCCGTATCAAGCGATTTGAGTTGCTTCGCAACCCCTAAGGTATCTACTTCTAAGAAACTCATGGTGGCAGCTGTACGTGTTTCAAGTTCTGGAATATTCGATTCATCTTCCCTGGTGAAGGGATTTCGGAAAACTGCATTCAATAACTCCGCTTCAGCGGCACAGTCGTCGGTAACAGTACCATCGGCACTGCGCAGCGAATGTATTGACTGCGTCTTGCCGCTTGTGTACTTTACATACGACCAGAATTTCTTCGGATTTTCTACCAAATTTCGAGACAATGTTTCGTTGTGGAACCTATTAAAGGCATCTCGCATTGAAGTCTGTGCCAAATTTTGCTCATCTGTAAATTTTAGCCAATCTTCGGGATTTTGCGTTCTTCTGAACTTCGCATGCTTTGTCCGTTGCCTCTGCAACAGCGTTCGGACCTGTTTTGTGTACCACGGGGGATCAGTTCCATCTCTTACCAATTTATGAGGTATGAATCTCTCAATTGCTGTTGCTACTATATCTTTCAATTTGTGCCACATCTCGTCTACATTTTCATAGTCAGTTCGGAAGGAATGGAGATTGTCTCTTAGGAAGGCTTCTAGTGACACTTTATCCGCTTTTTTAAATAAAATTATTTTGCGTTTGTTTCCGGTGGATTTGGAAGAAACGATACTGAGCCTAGCTACAATGAACTTGTGATCACTAGTCCCTGTATCAGTCATGACGCTCTCTATCAGCACTGGATTGTTTGTGGCTAAGAGGTCAAGTGTGTTTTCGCAACCATTTACAATTCGCGTGGGTTCGTGGACTAACTGCTCGAAATAATTTTCGGAGAAAGCATTTAGGACAATCTCGGAAGATGTTTTCTGCCTACCACCGGTTTTGAACAAGTATTTTTGCCAACATATTGAGGGAAGGTTGAAGTCCCCACCAACTATAACCGTATGAGTGGGGTATTTATTTGTTACGAGACTCAAATTTTCTCTGAACTGTTCAGCAACTATATCATCGGAGTCTGGAGGTCGGTAGAAGGAGCCAATTATTAACTTAGTTTGGCTGTTAAGTATAACCTCCAGCTATACCAATTTGCATGGAGTATCTACTTCGACTTCACTACAAGATAAACTACTACTGACAGACACAAACACTCCACCACCAATTCTGCCTAATCTATCTTTCCTGAACACCATCTGAGACTTAGTAAAAATTTCTGCAGAACTTATTTCAGGCTTTAGCCAGCTTTCTGTACCTATAACGATTTCAGCTTCTGTGCTTTCTATTAGCGCTTGAAGCTCAGGGACTTTCCCAGCACAACTACAACAATTTACAACTACAATTCCGACTGTTCCTTGATCCAAGCACGTCCTCTATTTGCCATGCACCCTTTGAGATTGCAGCCCACCCTGTACTTTCCCGAGGCCTTCTAACCTAAAAAACTGCCCAGTCCACGCCACACAGCCTCCGCTACCCGTGGAGCCGCCAGCTGAGTGTAGTGAACTCCTGACCTATTCAGCGGAACCCGAAACCCCACCACCCTATGGTGCAAGTCAAGGAATCTGCAGCCAACACGGTCGCAAAACCGTCCGAGCCTCTGATTCAGACCCTCCACCCGGCTCTGCACCAAAGGTCCGCAGTCGGTTCTGTCAACGATGCTGCAGATGGTGAGCTCTGCCTTCATCTCGTAAGCAAGACCGGCAGCCTTGAACCAAATCAGATAGCCGCTGGAATCCAGAGAAAATTTCCTCAGATCCAAAGCGACACATGTCATTAGTGCCAACATGTGCCACCACCTGCAGCTGGCTGCACCGTGTGCTCTTCATGGCATCCGGAAGGACCCTTTCCACATCAGGAATGACTCCACCCAGAATGCACACGGAGTGCACACTGGATTTCTTCCCCTCCTTAGCCGGCATATCCCTAAGGGGCCCCATTACACGCCTAACATTGGAGCTCCCAACTACCAATAAGCCCACCCTCTGTGATTGCCCAGACACACACACACGCACACACACACAAATGCATGCAAACACAACTCACACACAAGACCGCAGTCTCAGACAACTGAAACCACACTGCTTATCTGTGACTCAGCATGTCTGCTATATGGTGAGTAGCAATTTTCCTTTTCATAATATTGTTACATTCCATCCTGAATTTTCCACTGTTTGAACGTTAGGATGGTATAATTATAAATGCATGCAACTGGTACCTTATGTGACTGTGGGTGACATCAGTGGTTGAACTTGCCGATAAATATGGTTTGATCACTGTCCTAAAACAGTACTCCATGAAGCTGGCACAATTTGAAATAACATCTCCATTTCATAATGTTCATCAGAGGTATTTGCTTTTTCCCCAATGTGGTGGGAGGCTCTAAATCAAAATTTCACTATCTACTTCCATACACATTCACAGTTGCCGATAAGGAAGTGCTTTTCAAAATGGTTCAAATGGCTCTGAGCACTATGGGACTTCACATCTATGGTCATCAGTCCCCTAGAACTTAGAACTACTTAAACCTAACTAACCTAAGGACATCACACAACACCCAGTACCACAAGGCAGAGAACATCCCTGACCCCGCTGGGAATCGAACCAGGGAACCCGGGCGCGGGAAGCGAGAATGCTACCGCATGACCACAAAGTGCTTTTAAATTTTTTGATAATAACTGGGGTTTGGTACCATTTAAGTGTTATCAACAAATAAATTTAATGGCTGCTACCACAACTTTCATCTTTCTCAACTTGAGATCATTTGAAGGATTAACAGAGTAATGGCAATGAAGTGTTGGCAGAAGAGCCAACACTGTGTTGCTAGAGGACGCCGAAATGCACGCGTTTAATTACACGCTAACTGGCGTGAGGTCTGGAACAGTTAAGGGAATTAAGACTAGCAAAACAAGAGTAACTGGTAGAATACTTAACTTTAATCCACAATTGTAGAACATCTCTCATTACTGTACAGGCTTCACAATATTAATTATCAAATGCTATGGCGCCTTGCTAGGTCGTAGCAAATGACGTAGCTGAAGGCTATGCTAACTATCGTCTCGGCAAATGAGAGCGTAGTTGTCAGTGATCCATCTCTGGCTAAGTCGGCTGTACAACTGGGGCGAGTGCTAGGACGTGTCTCTAGACCTGCCGTGTGGCGGCGCTCGGTCTGCCATCACTGACAGTGGCGACATGCGGGTCCGTCGTATACTAGCGGACCGTGGCCGATTTAAAGGCTACCACCTAGCAAGTGTGGTGTCTGGTGGTGACACCACAGGCATAATATAATGTGAAGTATTCAGTTTCGTTTACCCACAGTTTTATACTGAAGCATTCTGTATACTGATTACTGCCTTGAGTCACTTCATTTAGAAATACACATCTCTTTGCAAGATAATAGTCTTCTGTTGGTTCAGTGCATTTAACAGGAACCCGAATAAGAGTCCAATGTGGTAATCACTAAATCACCTCACTAAGTTTCAGAAATGGAAAAAAATGCTGTTGATGATGTCAGTCCCAATAACAGCTACAACCTTTGGTGTGTGTGACTTATTTCATTTCTAGTGAAATTTCTAATGTGAAAAATGCTGAGATGCACCATGGTTCAGAGTCCACCTTAAACTATAACTGACTGGGTTGGTCTGAGGATCAGCTCTGTGATGTCAAAGCACCTTCAAGTTGAAGACAGCTTCAACATTAACCTTTGATGTGTATCGTACTTGGAGAATTCCATTCAGTTGGATGGGATCAGCAGCAATATTTAATACCATATACAAAATTGCCCCCTACCTCAGGACAGTTTGCATCCCATGCACACATCATTACCTAACAGAAGTCTGGCAGGTTTGACTCGTGACACTTTCAAATTCTTCTTCTTGTTGTTTGTCATCTCATGGTCTTTTCCTTCCCTCCCGTAAGCCATTTGCTTCTTGGTCAACCTGTATGTCTTACCTGTTTAATTTCACAGTAGCCATCATGGCTAGCTTTAGAAAATCAAGAAAGTGAAATAAATGGAAAACTGAATAGGATCATTTGGTGTGAAGTCAACCAATAAAAAATGTTCTGTCACCCACCCAACCCCCACAACATCCTAGTCCATCACTATGCCACTTCCAGTCCCACCTCCTTGCCACAGGGATCATATCACTGTGGAAGACCCAGGTGCAAGACCTGCCCAGTCCACCCACACAAGACTTCCTGTTTGAATCCTGTCACAGGCTTATCCTACCTCAACAGAGGCTGGACCACCTGTGAAAAGCAGTCATGTCATATACCAGCTCTGCTGCTATCATTGCACATCTTTTTATGTTGGTGCGACCACTAACCAGTTGTCCCCCAGGATGAAAAGTTATTGCCAAACTGTGGCCAAGAGCAAAGCAGACCACCCTGTGGCATAACATCCAGCTGAACGTAACATACTTGATTTCAATGGCTGCCTCCCTACCCAAGTCCTCTGGATCCTCCCCTCCTTCACCAGCTTTTCTGAATTGCACAGATGGGAATTATTCTCACAACACATTCTTCCCAACCAAAATTATCTCAACCACAACCCAAGGTAACCTCGTGTCCCCACTCCCTCCACCCAACAGTTTCAACCCCCTCTGTCCTATCTTCACTTCCCTACTCTCATCTCCCACCTCATTCTGTGCCACCCTCTGCCAATACAACTGCTCTTCTTTCCCCTTCCCCATTCCACTCCTTTTTTGCTTCCCATTTCCCCCCTCCCTCCCCACCACTCTGCCCCACAGCCTCTGCACACTGCACCTGTTGGCAGTCTAGTCCCTGTGCGCTCTGCCAGATAGTCCTCCTCTCCTGCCACCTATACCCTACTATCCCTCCCCCTTCCCCACCTCCTCCAGATTGCTGCTTCTGTGCTGCATGATAGTTGCTTCAGAATAAAATCAATCTCGGTTGTAAAATTATTTAATGTCAATGACATGTCTCATCCTTCTGGAGCAAAAGTAGCTCTATATGTGAGCCATCAGTCATAAAACCATGTATAATGTAAAATAGACACCAAAGTAACCAGATATATAATGCATTCATCCTATATCCGGTTACTTTGGTGTCTGTTTTACATTATATTTGGTTTTGTGACTGATGGGTCATGTATCCAGCTATTTTCACACAATCTGATGATGCCCCAAGAGGGTGAAATGAGTCACTGACTTTAAATAATTTCACAATTGAGACGGTTTTTGTTCTGAAGAATTTCTCAACTGGTTGCCGTAACAGTGAGGCTTGACGGAGTGGGAACATTTTTACATTATAGCTGGGTTCCAGTTCGAGTTGCCAGAGATGGCAGTCATGTCTGTGTCATGTGTTATTGTTTGTGTGAATGAATGTGTGCATTTACTTTACTGCAAATGGTTTTGGACAAAAGCTATGTGTAAGGGTCTTTTTGTTATGCCTGTCTGTAACTCAACATGCCATCTTTATGGAGAGGACATTTCATTTTTAAGTTATTAATTTTTAAAGTTTCAATAATTGTGTAATATTTGTCACTGAAAGCTTAAAACAACCATATCTCATAAACTATTTGATTTGCAGAGCTCAAATTTCTCTCATTTTGGCTAAATTTTATCAACACAGAAGGTTTTTTTTTTTTAATTATTGAAATTTCAAAGATGGAATGTGTTTAGTGTTGATAAGAATTTTCATCAGTCCTACACTATCTGTTAATGTGTGTGCCAAAATTCATGAGTGTATTCCTATTGGAACATACTGAAATAAATTTTATTTTATTGCAATTTGTTTTGCCAACATTACCACAACTGTACATGATTTACATGCTGGTTTACAAAACTAAAGTTGAAATTAATTTTTTGTGCTAATTAAGTACATATTGATTTATCATGTTAGCAATTCAGTACATCATGCCATATAATTAACATAAATAAACTAAAGAATATTACATCTTATTTCATTTTACATATTTTAATTCAGTTGTTGCACATGTGTCTCACAAGCCATGCATTGACATAACAATCTTTTTATAACACTTGTAGTGGCATTTTACACAGAATGCCAGTAAATTTCATTGCAGTTTGAGGAATGTAGCACTCAACATTGCTGTACTGAATTACACTGCTTGTAAATCATTCAGTGATGGTTCAGTGACACAAGATAAGAATCAAATAAACTTTTCTAACTTTTTTTATCATCTTAAAGATTTTGGAGGAACTTAAGCACAACAGTGTTTTTGTGCTACTTCACATGGAAATGGAGTTTGTGATAGTGTTAACAGCACAGTAAAAGGGCTTGCAGGCACAGCTAGCAAACCCCTGTAAGTAACTAAATATTAACTCCTTACCAATTGCTTGAGTGGGGTTAAACTAAATATTCCATTGGTCACTTTTTTCTATGTGACAAATGATAAACATGCTGGAAAACAAAAGAGCTTACTACACTTTCTTTACATGTAACAAGAGCCTTATCGACCATCATACACCTGCTCCACAAGCCTCTTTCATTTCTTTCTGTTGAGTGCACTGTTTGTCCTTTAGGTGTTGATGTTCATCCTAATTGTGTCTTACCTGATATTATCTCATCACCTAATTTTGTATCTTCCTGTGCTCTCAGTCCATCTATAGTCCTACCAAATGTTATTTTGGGTTGTTTATTTTCTGTCATTCTTTCTATACAGCCTGCCCAGTTCAACCTTCTCTTCTTTAGCTCTTTGACAATGTTACATATTTTTACATCTCTCTTAAGTCTACACTTTTTCTTATTATTCACTCCATGTTATTTTCATCAGATACTGGCCCAAAAATTTTTCTTAAAATTTTTCTTTTGGATACTAACAGTTTTATTTTGCCTTTCTTTCTAATGGTTGCTTCCCAATCATATAATGCTTCACAACCACATAATGTTACCAGTGTAACAGTAGATTGATAGAAGTGGATTTTGAAATTAGTACTAAGTGATATTTTCTTTAAGGTTTTGATAAAACTAAAAATATTTTTCCCCCCACTGGTGTTTGGTTGGCTTCAATTTCTACGTCCATTCTATTATTGTTAAAGTACTTGAAGCAGTCAACTGTCTTGAAAGTGAATCCATCTGCAGCCAAGGATATATCACTTTGGGCTTCCTTACTTATAGTCAGATATTCTGTCTTTTCATCAATAACACATAATCCTGTTTTCTTAGTGATTTTGTAACATTTTTGTATCATTCTGATGAATTCTGTTTTGGAACTACTTATTAATGCTACACTATTTGCAGAGACAAGCCTGGTAATGCTAACCTTCAGCATTTGGTCCCTTGTGGATTAGTTTTACTACACTTTTTATCATTCTTCTCTAACAATAAAACAAGGTTAAATAAAATAGCTGATAGGACATTTCCTTGTCTCCATCCAGTGAACACCTTATAATTTTCAGTTTCCACTACAGAAGTCTTTATATGACAAAGTTTTGTCTATGCACATTTTAAATAATCTGGTTATCTTTGATGGTATATGAAATTTCTTCATTATATTTGGCAGAGCCTATCAGTTTATGCTACTGTAGGTCTTTTTGAAACGTAGAAATAATATGTGGACATGTACACTGAATTCACATTTCTCCTCAGTTATTTGTGTTAGAGTGAATAAATGATCTAATGTGGGTCTATTTCTACAACCAGATCTTCAGTTACAGGGATCAGTGTGTTTAATAGTCACCTCACTAAGTGACATCCAGCAAAGCAACACCTCTGCAGTTACTGCACACAGAGAGATCATTCTTGTTAAACATGGGGCATATAATTGTGGTTTTCCAGTCTACTGGTGTGGTTTCTGTCTTCCAAATTGCTTCTATTAAAGACAGTACTTCTAATTCAAGTTGTGGTCCTCCATTCTTTAATACCTTAGTTCATATCTGGTCTTCACTCAGAGCCTTGTTATTCTTAGGATCTTTATTTCATTTACTGATGGGATAGTGACTTGTACATCAGCTGTATCAGGTTCTTCAATTTTGAAGTAAGACTGTGGATCATTGCAACTGAGTAGCTATGAAAAGTATGTCTTCCATTTTTTTGTATGTCACTCTTGTGGGTTAGTATTTTCCCATGCTGACCCTTTATAAATTGTTCCCTTCTAGTAAATTTGACAAAAGATTTTTTAAAATTTTTTTGATAAATCTTCCTTGACCTATGATGCTTGAAATCATCCTCTGCTTCTCTTATCATATTGTTGTAGTATTCTCTTGTCTTACAGTTCACTGTGTTTTCTGACACATTTTGTAGTATCTTTCCTTTAGTGCCATATTGTTCCTTTCTTAAATCCAAGATGTCATCGCATTTTTTCTCTCCACCAACTTTTTTGGCACTTCATGTTAAACCAAATTTTGTTAGGTCATATCCTTTTTCCTATAACTTTGAAAGTTACTTCTTGAATACTGTTCTTCACGTGTCTCCATCTGCTTTTGACATCTTGTTGTTCCCTAATGGTCAGTCTAGGGCATGACAATAATATTTTATGAAGTGATAGCAATCACAGGGACACACAGCATGCTAAAGTTAAAACAAAAGTTGTTTCTAATTTTAAGCATTTGATGTTCTAATATTCAAGTGAGTATAGATGCCTTTCGAACACATTACAAGATTTGTTGGGTGCTTATGAAAACAAACTGCAGATAGCTTGTTTGCTAACAAGAGATGAAAAAGAAGAATTAAACCTATTATTTATGCTTTCTTGTGGACTAACTCCTCCTTTTTCAAACCCTAGAAGACCAGATAAATTGACTCTTAGTTCAGACCTCATCTTAGTCCAAAACATGCCATAACTGCCACTGAAGGACACACAGAATATCTAATAAAGAGATACAAAAAACTTCACAGATTATATTGGAAAAGTATGTGTTGTTACATCAATACTCTATCAGTACTGCTTGAGAAGACTAGATTGTGTCATTCAAAAGAAGCCTGAAATATATAAGATGTTGTATTTGCATCACCATGATGTTTTTCTTGTTGAAGATGAGTAGGATATTTCTGATTGCAAGGCACTCACAAGTAACACACTGTTAAATACTAACTACACCAATGTTTTGTTATTAATATTAATGCATCTGTAAAAAAGGCATAATTCAGTAAATGTTTGTAGTGTTTATTGAGCATGTGTTAGTTGACGTAAAAATATTTCCACAGTTACTGGAAATCCAAAACTGATTTTACATTTAAATGTGCAATTCTGATCATGTAACAGATTGTCACCAAATAAAAGACAAAAAAAGTCTTAGTTGGTTTTTGCCATTTAAGGTTTCCATTAAAACTTACTACTAACTCCAGAGTCATACTGACTACGCACTAAATACTGCATTTAACAGTAAAATAAAATCTGTTTTAGTACATTCCCACTGGAATACCATCATAAAATTTGACACACACACACACACACACACACACACACACACACACACACACACACATTTGAAAAATAGTATGACTAATGCACATTTTTTTCATAAGAAAACAAAAATTCCTATTTTGAAATTTTAAAAATGAAAAAAATGGTTTGGAAAATTCAGCATTTTTATGAACGATCAAAAGTAGTACATATTATTGAAGCTTATAAAAAAAGGGTACAAATTTTAGGTCTGTACATCAGTTTTTAAAATGTGGCCATTTTAAGGTTTCAAAACATTACAAAAATCATACAATTTTGGAAACTTTAAAAATTACTTACTCAAAACTGAATGATTCAAATAATTTTAATTTGGGATTTTTCATGCAGACAAAATTGATGGTCAATGTACCAAAAAATTATCAAAATATAAGGTCTCCAGAACCAGACCACTGGTTCTTTCCTCACAGACTGATCCAATAATAAATGCAGTCTACACTCTAATGTCATTTTATTATGCCAACATACATTTAGAAGCGACAGCTTCATCATTAGGGCTTTCTGTTAAGCAACAACAGAAAATCCTGATGACACAAAACTATGACTTTGAAATGTACATTGGCATAGCACAATGCTATAAAGGCAGCAGAAGGAAGGTTTAACATCCTGCTGACATTGAGGCCATTAGAGACGAACCACAAGTCAGATTGTTTCAAGGTCTGGAAATTGGCTGTACCCTTTCAAAGGAGCCATCCTGTCATTTGCCAAGAGTGACTTAGGGAAATTGCGAAAAACCTAAATCTGATGGGCTGGATGTGGATTTGAAACAATGTCCTCCCAAATGTGAGTGCTGTGTGCTAATCACTGCACCATGTTGATCCTTATGGGTTATAAAATACACATCTTACAAGTTATGAGCTCTTGTTCATCTTTGCCACTGTGAAACACCTCCTGTACTGCAAGCTCTTTGCTACAATGAATTACCTACAAAATACAGTAAAAAAAATAGCAACACATTCCTCTGTTGTGTCCATGGATACAGGTAGCAGTAAACATCTGTTAGTGTTATTCCTGTAAACCGTGTTCACAGTTCTTAGTAAGTACAGTGCATACACTAGTTCTAATAGAAGCAATTTGTGTTTTGACAAGTTTGGGAAGTATTTTTACGCTGTAGTTTATCTCTGTACTTACTACTGTAATAGAAGCCCATTATTCCACAAGGGAAATGGCAGGCATGGTCTTCTGTTATAGTCTAGCAAATGGAAGCAACTGTTCAGTCCATGTTCCAAATGCTGAAAAATATCAAGAACACAGCCTATCACCTGCACAATTATTTAGCTGTTCTTTCTGACGATTAAGAGACTCCGCACCCATACCTCTACCGATGGCAAATTGTGACAGATATTCCACCATTCATACTCTTGTTGTGGAGAAGCATGTATTGCAATGAGTGGAAGAAGATCATGGAACTCTTGTGTGTAGAATTTCACGATTTATCGGGGTTAGTCATCCTTCAGCCTGATCAATCCTGAACTACTGCTATACCTGTATCATGTACAGCATGTCCAAGCCCTATGGCCAAGAAGACGTGCCTGCCAGAATGCAGTTCCACCAATGCCTGTTAATGACATGTGGTGAAGATCCATTTTTCACAACAAAGATACTGTTCACAAATAAGGATGGTTTCATGTGAGACAGAATTGTCAATTTTCATAACCAACTTGTGGGCTAATGCAAATCTACATACAGTTGAAGAAGCAAGGCATCAGCACCTATTTTCAGTTAATGTACAGGCAGAAATTATTGGCAACAGACTAACAGAACCTTACCACACTACCAAACAGGTTCACTGGTGCATGGTATCTTTGGTTCCTATCAAACGATTTACCTGTCCTGCTGGAGGAGGTACCAGTCCAACAACTGGAGATGTGGTTCACACATGATGGAGAGTCAGACAAATTTCTCTCAAAAGACACAGAAAACCTTACACAGACATTTAAAGAGCACTGGATTGGTCGGGGGGCAGTACATCGGCTAGCTCATTTCCCGCATCTTAATCTCTTGTATGTTCAGTTGTTGGGACACTTGAAACCTTTGGTGTATTTAAGTCTCATTAATGATGTAAAAACTACAGGAACATGTCATCAACACCAGACAGCATGCCTTACTATGAATGAACACCATATTGCCATCCCCCTCTTTAAAATTTTAGTATCTAAGCTGCCACTCACTTTCTCCCTTTGCACTAACAACATTTATTTCCCCATTTGTGAAAACAAGAAGTAAATTTATTGGAATGTAGCTGTACAATATAAAGGCTCATTTTTAAAGTGCCAGACAACAAATCTAAAGGTGTCTGGTTCAATCCCTGAACAGTCCTAGGATTTTTATTTGCCATTTGTCCCATCTTTCATCTCTGTTTATCTCTAAAAAATGCTCAGTTGCATCATAGTTCATAGTTGCATCACAAGAAGGGGACTATGCCTAATAAAGCACTGTGGTGTTCAAACCAGTCATTGGGTTGTTGGCGGCTTTTGTTTTAAAATCTGTGCAGTATCATCTGTTCATTGCTTATGGAGTATTTTCAATAATCTTCAATAAAAGGATATTCACAAAACACTTACCAGACACAACAACAAAGGCAAGCCGTGGCATGCCAAGTACACGGGCATCCCTTTCTATATGGAACATCAAAGCTGATGGTGTGTGCATCTCCCCTGACTCTGGAAGCTGAAGAAGGCGAGCTGCTGACAGGTAACCAGGAGCAGAAGCTGCTACTTCCAACTCAGGTTCAGTGTTTCTGAATGGAAGCGGTCTCCAGAAATGACCAAATTCTGTTGTTCTTGCAACAAACTGATTTCCTGCCACTCTAATCTCTGCATGAGCCACTGGTGAATTAGCATTGTCTGTCACATAACCTGAAAAAGCAGTATTGTTACAGTTTTGGTTAATTAATAATTATTTCTGACCGTGTTATTAGATACATCATTAGTATATGGAATGTAGAACCATTCTTTAAGTGCTAACTACACCAGTCTAACACAGGAATTACTAATAATATTAATAATTACAAGAAAGGCATTAAAAAAGTATGGATTAAAGCATAACTCTTTGTTCTTTACTGAAAATGAAATACATTCTGTCTTGTCTTAGGGCTTGCTGCATATGGTACTTAGAAATTGCTTTAAAATGCTGAAGCCTGCTCATACTCTTCTGCACTGAGACAACCTTGTAAAAGCACGTGAGGTTATGTTGATCCTAAGCAAAGAACATTACAATTATTCAGTTATGTTAAATCAATTTACTAAAATATCTCTGATAACTGCACTTATAAAAGAGTGTGATGGTTTTATTTTGTAATATTTATCCACGCCATAAGCAGAAAAAGAATTATCATTAACAGTGAATGAAAAATAATAGCTCCAGCAAGGTTATAGTGTGTTCATATTTATGGATCTGGCTTGCACGGCAGTCAGGAGGAGCAGGTATAAGTTCTTGATAGCTCATTCTGATTAAGTTTTCTGTGGGTTTCCAAAATCACCTGAGGCAATGGTTGTGCTCAAAGGAGATATACAATTATTTTAATATTTCTTCTTTCAATTTTCATGTCAACACCAAAAGGGGAAACAATGGAATATCTCTGCCAGTACTGCACATACAAGTCTTACAGAAGCTATAATACGTTTGCAGCGAAAATAAACATACAGCAATTAGCTACTGACCCAATGCAAATATGGAAGTGCCATCTTTGTTCAACCAAGTATGCAAATCATACAAACTGTTTTCAGTGAAATGGAAAATTATGCAGTTCTGATGGAGGAAACTGAAATATGTACAATCACATCCTTATACCATTATCCAGGTACTAGCTGAATTTAAAGGTTGATTCATATAAATGATTTGTTGAGGCTGTAAAGAATAGGTCCAAAGTGCCAATGGCTCATGGTTATCAGACATCTCTCATCATGACACAGAACGTAATGTTCAGTGCATCAAATAGAATATTATTCTAAGAAGATCAACAATGAATGGCACTGACTGACACTACATACTTGACCACTGGCCTTGTAAATCTGTAGTGTTTTTAGAATAAGAACCAAGACCAAACCCTTTAATGTCACACATCTACCCTTTCATCAAAAACCAGTGTAAGAGTAACAAATTAAAAATCTCCAAACAAAGCAATCAGATTTGGGACTGATGGTAATGCACACAGGCTCCTACTCTTCGATAATGTTAATCATCATTTTTTTTTTTTTTCCATTAAATATGGTTCCTCAATATGGTACAGGTCATTTCATGCTAATGTAGATATAGCCCTCAATGACACCTATAGGATGATTATTGGGCTTGAAGACTACTCCAACATATAAACTTTCTTATTTGGCTGTAACACTACTGAGTGGTGTTGGCTCATATCAGTAGTGGTTTTCCACTATTGTCTGTGGTAGTTACCAGCAACGGGTTCTGCTGCATCCGAAGATATGGCACAACTTGTCTGCTTGTGAGGCTTTTACAGGGATCACTGTACAGGCTGGAACTGATTCTGTTTTGATGTCCATACTGGAGCAGATGGGAAAAGTAGTGTCTGCCAAGTGTCACGTACCAGGGCTGTGCAGACTCTGAAGAGGAAGCAGACATGCTTGCAAAAATCTGTAGGACTTCTAGAGCTCTGGTTAGGGGCAGGCAGAGGCTGGACGACTGAGGAACTTGCTGCTGCCAACTTTTTTCCATGCATCAGCTACCATCAATAGGGAAATTAAAATTGGTGAGCATATTTCTGAACATCTAACTCTGTGTTTTGACACTCATACTGACCAGTTTTGCATGGACTGTCATGCTGTATCAGTTGCTACAATGCCTGTTCTGTATTTTGGAGTTGGACAAACTGATTAACTGTGATTGCAGTCTTTCTCGGCATATTCCACAGATGAATTCTTCTCGGGTTATCAGCCACCACTCGGCTGATAACCCGAGAAGAATTTATCAACTGATTAACTTTAACTTACTTTTTCCTAAAGTTCAAAATTGTAATTTTATTAATTTTGCTAGATGTTTTTCCTATGGGTTAATCACCCTATTGATTGTATTAGTTAATATAAAGCATGTTTATCAATGTTTTACTAATTTTAGATATTTGGGGGGCTTAAGAGTACATGAAGGTGTTTGCCCTGGCTTTCTTTTTGGGTGCAAAATTGTTATGTGTAGGTTTTAATGATTTTTTTTTTTTAATTTTACAATTCGCCAGTTACTGTGAGAACTTAGTCAGGGACTCAGGCAAGGTATACATCCAATACTGATGACAGGGGTTACCACCTAGCTGTATAGTTCATCCAATCTGTTGTAAAAGTATTTAGTGTCTCTTTCACACAGTGTTTTTTTATTATAAGCCTTTTGGCAACTCTTAATGATTCTTATCTTATTAATGCTGTGCTGGCCAGAGTAAATAAATTTTTGGTTTCTCTTGGGGAATGATGTTTTTTCTTGGCCTGGCAACTTCCACTCCCAGCTCCTCACTCCCAACTTTCCAATCATCAATCTCTGTGTGTTGTGATATGGCTGCTAATAAGGAGAGGCTTAAATTTGAGCTGGACAGAACCCATTGTATGAGCAATCCCTCCTCAACTTCCTTCAACTGTCTAAAGAGGTTACCAAGTTACCTGAAAAAGAAATGCCACAAAGGTGGAAGGAGAAGATGTCTCACTTCTACATATGTATTGAGGAAGCCAAAAGGCCATGTCCTGGATATAAGAAGAGCTGGATAGTATAAAAGGTGCTACATAGACTAGAGGAGTGAAAAGATCTACAGAAAACAACACAATGTGGCATCAGATTTAGTGAAGTCAAGCATTACTGTCAACAATAAAAGTAACTACTCAGATCCTTCTGCACTGAAGCAAGGTGATGTGGTATTCCCACTTACACTCAATCTTGTCACTCAATCTTGTCATAAAAAAAGTGGTAAGAGAAACCAAACAAGCAACAAATGGGAAAATTACAAAATTAAATATACTGGACTTTGCAGATGACAATTTTAACAGGAAAAAAGTGGTGAAATTACAACACTGTTCAACAAACTAAATGAAATCACTATGAAAATAGATTTAAAATCTAATGAGGAAAAGACAGAATACACGATCATACAAAGGGACAACATGACTAAAGAATATGATGATCTTTACATAAAAAACTACACTCTGAAGAACAATCCCAACTTCAAATACCCTACTGCAATAGGGAACAAGTCAATAATCAAATTAGACTATGGAATATGAACAAACTGTACTTTCCTTTCAAAACCTTCTATCCTCCAAACCCATGACCAGAAGAACCAAGCTGAAGCTCTAAACACATTTGCTGTATGCAGCTAAAACTTAGAGCATAACCAAAACAGAGATGATCACCAGCTCTCTGTCTTCAAATATGATATGCAGGAAAAAAAGACATGGCAAGCAACACACAGACAGGTTTGGAGATCCAATGAAGAACTGCTTAAGCTAGCTGGATGAGCTCTTGGTAGTGATCAATGCAAAAGCAAGACAATTGAATGGGCAGGCTATGTTTTCAGAATGGTAGAATAATCGGTCAGATGTATGACAAGAAGATGGAATTCTCCACACCACTGTATTATCAAGAAGTACGTGACCTCAGACTGCAGACTGATGGGTATCATTGGGTGGAAAGGAGCAGTGCGAAAGAGAGAAAACAGAAGACAGAAATTGAGAATGGCATGGGATTGCTACATCTCACAGAAGTCAATGAAGTGAGTGAGTATGATCTGCAACCTACCAGAAGTGCCTTAGTTGCAATATTAGAAGTGTGTGTAACATAAAGAGTGAAGTTAACACATAATTATAGTAGGAAAGTTCTGGCAGAATGCAAATATTTTAGGAGTGATGGAGGCCACTCGTCAAAAAGCAGATGTGTCGAGTCCTTGAGAAAACACAGAAAGAAGAAAGAAAACTTTCTAGCTTTTGGAATAAATAATTTCAAACTAGAGTACACATATTGCTCCTACATAGCACCATCTGGACGCACAGTGTCAGGATTGCAGTTCAGGAGGTGGACTAAGGTGGGGTGGAGTGGAAAGAGGGGAAGACAGGCAGGAGACAGGAAGAGGAGTTGTGTTGGGTAGCTAATGATTTGGAGGAAGACAGATGGCCCGCTGGCTAGGAATGCAGGTGGGACAGGTGGCAGGTTCACAGGCTAGCCATGTGGACAAGAGTGTTGGAGCCAGTGGGGAGTGGCACACAATGAAGGTGACATACACACATGAATTGGGAAGGGGTGAGAGAACAGAGGAAGGGAAACTGTTGGGTGGAGGATGTGGAAATAGTTGGTTAACAGAGAGGGTTGCAGCGGAGCAACACATGTCTTGCAAGGATAATTCCCATCTGTGTGGTTCAGAGGAACTGGTAGAGGAGGGAAGGAGCCAGATCACCCAGATTGTCAGGCAGCCACTGAAACTGAGCATTTTGAGCTCAGCTGCATGTTGTGCCAATGGCTCATCACTTTGTTCTTGGACACAGTTTGATGGTGGGTAGCCTTTCTGGTAGGCAGCTGGTTTGTTGTTATAGAGTAATAGAAAGCTGTGCATTGATTGCAGCAGAATTGGTGTATACATGGGTGCTTTCACAGGTGGTCCAGCATTTGATGGGTTAGGGACTGGAGTAGGAAGTGCTGGGAGGGTGGACTGGGCATGTTTGCACCTGGCTCTACCACAGGGGTATGATCCCTAGGACAAGTGGTTGAGGGTAGGAGTGGCATCAGGATGGACTAGGATATTACGTAGGTTAGGTGGGTGACGGAGCACCACTTTGGGAGGGGTGGAAACTAATTTAGGTAGGATGTCCCTCATATCAGAACATGATGAAAGATAATCAAAGCCCTGGCAAAGAATATGGTTCAGCTGCTCCAGGCCATGACGATACTGGGTGATGAGGTGGGTGCTCTTTTGCAGCTGATTCTTTGTGGGAGGAGGGGATGGGGGATTAGGGGTATGTGGAGATTATGTCTGAGGGATAGTGCCTGTCTGTGAAGGCCTTCATGAGACCTTCAACATACTGTGCAATGGAGTTCTTGCTGTAGATAAGCCATCCCCAGGTGACCACAGTGCATGGAAGGGATTTTTTAGCATTGGAAGGACGACAGCTGTCAAAATGTAGGTGCTGGTGGTTAGTGGGTTTGATATGAAAGAAGTGTGGATGTAACCATCCAACAGGTGGATGTGAACGTTGTGGAAGGTGGCATGTTGAGTTGAAAAGGACCAGTTGAAGTGGATGGGACAGAAGCTGTAGAGGTTGTGAAGGAATGAGGATAGGGTGTCTTAGCCCTGAGAGATCATTAACATATCATCAACGAACTTGAACAGACAAGGTATTTGGAAATTTGAGAGTCAAAGAAAGTTTCCTCTAGATGGACCATGAAAAGGTTGGTATAGGAGGTGCCACATAGGCCTCCGTGGCTGTGCAATGGACTTGATTACATACCTTCTCCACAGAGGTGAAATATTTGTGTGTCTGGATATAGCTGGGAAGGTGTATGAGGAATGATGTAGTGGATGTGGAGTCTGAAGGACATTGGAAGAGACTGTTTGATAACAGGAAGGCCATGGGCCTGGGAAATGTTGATGTATAGTTGATGTATAAGAAGATGGTATCAACAGTGAGGGATCCAGGAGGTAAAGGGGTGAGCAAGGTGGATAGTCAGTGATGGAAGTGGTTAGTAACTTTAATGGGAGAGGCTAGGTTTCAGGCAATGAGTTGGAGATGATCAACAAAAGTGGAAATCTCTCAGTAGGAGCACAATAACCAGCTACAATGGATCATCCCAGATTGTTGGGTTTATAGATTTTAGAGAGGGTGTAGAGGGTAGATTTACAGGTTGTTGTTTGTGTGAAGAGGAATATGGACTTGGGGGAAGGTTCTGGGAGGGGCCTAAAGATTTTAATAGGTTTTGAATGTTATGTTGGACTTCTGGGATGGAATAACTGTGGCAGAGTTTGTATGTGGAGGAGTCAGGCAGTTGGCAGAAGCCTTCTGATTCATCACAACAGTGGAGGAGCCCTTGTCTGCAGAGAGAATGATTCTATCAGGATCTGTTTTGAGATTGTGTTTTAGTGTCTTTTCTGCTGCTGAAACATTAGTGTTCTTAGGAAGCATCCTGGGGAAGAATGGTGAGGCCAAGTTAGAGGTAAGGAATTCCCAGAAGGTGACCAGGAAGTGGTTATGTAGGTGGGGGTGGAGGGTCATGGTTGGATGGTGGCATAGACTGGGAGAGGCAAGATTCAATGTTGAGATTAGGTTGGCTCTGGTTGTAGGGATTTGTGGCAAAGAAGTGTTTAACTGTAGGCATCAGGAGAAGGAGTTAGGTCTTTGACAAGTCCAACATGATTAAACTTTTGTGTGGGACTGACAGTGAGGCCTTTGGAAATGACTGGAACTTCTGTGGTATTGAGGCGTTTGGCCACAAGGTTGACAACAGTGTTTTGGGTTTGTTTGGGTTCTGGATTTTGTAGAGTGTTTGGAGGAAGTTGGGAGGTTGCAGCAAATTGAAAAGGTCAGCTAAGTGTGGTCATTAGAAGTTGAGGGTGTTCACTGTGAGTTTGATGGGTGTTGCTGGATAGTGGTGCTCCAAGGTGGGATAGGATGTCAACAGGATGGACAATTTGTGGAGGTGGTGTCTGCAAAGCTCTTCCGGGTGTCATAGGGCAATGGTTTCAATTTTGCAGATAGGGTGTATGTGATTAGGAATGCATAGCAATATTGTCTTACAGAGAGAGAGCAGAGGTATTTTGGGAAGCCTATGTCATGGAGGTGTGTTTCTGTACAACCAGGTTTAGTGGTATGTGAAAAGGTGGAAGTCATTATGAAAGGAGGGGATGGATACAAAAATTGGAATTTTTATGGTTACGACATTGGAGGGCTGTGGTTTTCACAGAATAAGCAGCATTTGAGGAACAGGTCGTGGGACTGGGTTTTAACTGGGGAAAGGGATGCTGTCCTGCATGGATCCTGATGGGTCTATTTGGGCTAGCTCTGACACCAATACCCACATGCCTAGGCTATGCAGCTTCCACCCCTACCACATGCATTCCTAACCAATAAACTCTTGCCTGCCTCCAAGCTACTAGCTACCCACCCCCCAACCACTCTTCCTGCCCCCTCCCTCTCCCCCCCCCCCCCTACCCAATTCACCTGACAAAAACGCCCACCCCGCCTTCGTCCACCTGCTGCATTGCAATCCTGGCATTATGCAGCTGCATTGCAATCCTGGCATTATGCACCCAGTCAGCACAACGTAGCAAGTATTCTTTCTTTTCTGTGTATCTCTTATGATGGCGCATGATGCAATGACACTTTTTGGTGAGTGGTCTCCTATGCTGCTAAAGTATTTGCAAAGTTAAAACACAACATGTGATTTTATGCTTAAATTTACATTATTAAACATTTTATGTTTTTGACTTGTAATTAACACTATTTTCACGAGCTGCAACATGGTTGCGAATGGAACAGTGATCTGAAAATGTAGAGTAAATTTATTTTATTTCACGTCTATGGTCACAAACTTGTAGGTCCTCAGACTACCAGTTTCTGTCAGCAATGACCATAAAACAGATCTGAAGATGGTCATCGCTGACCAAAACTGGTAGTTTGAAGACCTACAAGTTCGTGACAATAGACATGAAATAAAAGAAAATTAACACTACTATCGCTGCAATGACTTGATACCTTCAAAAATCAGTGGCCTGTTTACCTACCACAAGATTCTCTAAACATTTGCTGCACTACCTGCAACAAGAGTTTCTCAGCAAGAACATGTTCCATATTTTAAAAGAAATAAAATATACCAGACAGTCCAGATATGAGTGGAGCAGACAGCAGGGCCAGTAATCCTGCACGATTTTCATCCCAGATACCAGGTAGCCGTGATACATGTGGTTTACGATAACAATCAATGTACACATCCATCTGTATCACACCAGCATTTCGCCAACTATATTCCTGCAACATTAATGTCAAATTCTGCGTTATTCAAAGTAATATGCATTACAAGCAGCATTGTTACTTACAACATGTCAACAGATACTTTTTCTAGCACAAATGTATGGCAATTTATACTAAATGCAACAATTTGTATTGCATTTTTTTCCCCTCTCACTCCTCGAAAATTGCACCGTGTAAAAAAAATACTGAAGTCATTGTATAGTCCAACCAAGTGAAGTGGTTACCTGCAGCAACAACAGTGCTTGGTTGGCCGAAATTTTGCCAGAGTGACCCAAATAACCAGTAAAGAACTGGAAAAGTGTGCACAATAAACAAAAATATGAAGTGCGTGCAGACACACACACACACACACACACACACACACACACACACACACACACACACGGAGGGAGGGCAGTAGGGGGGCAGGACTGTTGCTTCATCACTGGTGTTTGTGTGCAGTCCACACAGCATGCGGAATAATAGTAAAATGTTCTGTGCTGCTATGATACTGACGGACAAGCTCTTGTCAACAAGCTATGAGGAAAGTTTAATGGTGAGAAGTAGCCTCTGAATTGGAATACAGGTCTTCAAGTGTTGAGCATTTCAGTGTTTAGTTCTGGCTCCAGGGAGTCAGTTGGAGCCCAAGCCACAGAACTGTATTTTGGTTGGAAACCTAGAGGAAGAGGAAGATGAGGAGGAGGGAGGAGGAGTTAATTTGTAATTATAAATTTTGACAAACAATTTTTTTTCTGGCTTTTGGAAGGAAAATAAAGAAGCTACCATATTTACCCAGATCTAAGCCACACCTGAGACACAACACTTCATATTCAAGAAAAAAAAGTATCTGAATCTAATGTGCATCCAAAAAATGAGACTCAAGACTAGGGGGGGAGGGGGGGGGCAGGGAAGTTGTAGGCCAGTTCTTCAAAATCAAAACAAAGTTGGTTCATTCTCACATGATATACGTATTAGATAGCTACAGTAGTTGAGTTCAAGTCATAAGCTTAGCAGTCAAGCTTAGGATACCTTCACAATGAAAACCAACTCCAACAAACAAAAACATACAACTGTTTTAAGTTTGGCAAACTTGCAACTGTTGTGAGTTTGGCAAACTTATAACAGCTGACAACTGTTGAAAACAGTTTCAAATTCTTGTAAACATATGTTCGGCATTTTTATTTTTTGTTACAGGAAAGCAATGGAAATGGATTCTGACTGAAGATTTTGCTCTTTCAGAGTACATGATGAACCCATGCAGGATGGCAAGAGAAAGCCAACCAGGACAGAATGTTTCATTACTGAATATCTTGTGCTAGAAGAATTGTGGAGAATTTTTTTGGAATATTGTAAGAAATTTTTCGGTGTCTTAGAACAACTATGCACTTAAGGCCTGAAAAAAGCAACATTAATGACTTCTGCAACTGTGTCTTTGCACAGTTTTCTTAGACAAAATAAAGGAAGTGCCACAGTTTACTCACAAAGTGGAAGTTTTTATGTGGAAGATCCAGAAACAGGCAGGGTTTTGGATGACAGTCCTCAGCAAAATAAATTTCTTCAGAGAAAGGGAGGCAACGCAGGAAGAACCGCAAAGAAAAGGGATGAATTTGCAATCTATTTTGTTTCGGATGTTGGTAAAGAGAAATGGCAAGAGAAATATGAATAAATAAATAACAAGTGAAAAGACAAATGCCAAACAAACCTCTTATAGCTTTAGTTATTAACAATGCAAGCCATTACTTTACAAACTATTTTGCATCAGATGTTGACAAAATGATACGACAAGAGAAATAAATAAATATCAGGTGAAAATACAGTTGTAATTACAAAATTTCCAACAGCTTCAGTTACACTAGTGAATTACATTTTACTTACGATTGTAAACATTTTTCCCCCTAGCTTGTTCATGTCTTCCGTATAATTCAAATGCTCTCAAAATATCCATTTTGGAATGTAGATCTCAGCTATGCCAGACCCACTTTTAATTTGGCCATTTTACAATACTCACAATGGTATTGTGTTTTTCATATTTGTCCATTTCCTTTCACACTCCACAAGAAGTACTCCAATTTTATCCAAAACTTCTTTCAACAAATATTTCCTTTTATATCTGTCTGTATATGCAGAATCAGAAGGATCCTATAGAGGTTTCCTCATTTCAGTTTCTAACAAAAGGCTGACTTGTTGGACCTGTTGACGATTTGTGAGTTGCCATTGTCGAAAGAAACACAGCAGATGAAGAAAGAAATGCAGCACAAGGCACAGAAAATGCGCATGCGCAAGTCACACAATTCTGCCATGTTTTTGCTCACTGACCATAAACTACAACCTCGAGACAAAACTTCTCTCAACTAGTTGTTCAGACTCGTGACTCCAAACAACTATTGACAACACTTGGATACTAAGTTAAACTTCGAGTTGAAAACAGTTGTCAACCAAGTTTGATGGACTTGTTTTCAGTGTGAAGGTACCTTTAAACGAAGTTACTTTGTAAGTCAATTTTCTCTTTCAAACATTTAAAATCACATGACTTTATTGTCATAGAAGAGTTAAAAAAGCCGTGCTACAGAAGGGAACAGCTGTTTCATGAAATGGCCTCCCCGATCACCAGCTCTCACTCCATGTGACTTTTTTCTGTGGGGACACATTGGAGATCTACCATGTGATGTAGCAGAGCTCCGCAGAGAATACAGGAAGCAACTGCCACAGTCAACATCGCCATGCTGGGACAGGTATGTCAAGAATTTGATTACTGTATTGACTTCTGCTGGGTCACTCATGGTTCACATATCGAATGTTTGTAAAAAAATGTTTCAGAGTTTCTCTACAAAATACAATATGTATGATATCTGTGCAATGTTTAGTTCTTGTGCAATACATAACTGAAAGTGTCCTGGACTTTATGTACACCCTGTATTTGTATACATGAATTATGGTTGCTCTGTTTACTTTTATTGTAGTAGTTTATGAGGGCTGTTCAATAAAGAATGATCATAATTTTTTTTTGACAACATACCTTTACTCATCCTCATAATTTCGATGGTCCTTCTCAAAGCAGTCTCCTGCAAATGTGAGGCACTTCTCCCAGCATTTCTGTCAGTCTTCAAATACATGCTGGAAACCATTTTTTGATAGGTCCTTCAAAATCACCTCTGCAGCCTTCACCACTGCTTCTGATGATTGATAATGGCTCCCGTGAAGGCATTTCTTCATGTTATGGAATAGGCAAAAGTCACATGGGGCTAAATCCGATCCGGACTATAGGGAAGGTGAGGGATGCACTTCACTTTGATTTTTGCAAGATATTCAGCAACAGCATTGGCAATATAAGGCCCAGCTACAATATTGGCTATATATCGCCGCGCATTATCATGGTGCAGCATCCAGCCTGCATCATGGAAATATTGTCTTTTGTACCTGATATGGACTTGCAATGTTTTCAGGTCAACCCTGTAGTATTTTCCAGTTACTGATGTGTGTGCAGGTACAACATGCTGATAAGCCATTCCATGAGTATCAAAGAATAAGATGACCATAACTTTCCCAGCAGCAGCAACCACTTTTGCTTTTTTGCAGGTTGGTGACAAAGGAGATTTCCACACTGAGCTTTGCTGTTTGAACTCAGGATCAAAATGATGTAGCCAAGTTTCATCAGCAGTGATTACATTTGAAAGAAACTCTGGATCTTCCTCTAACATCAACTTTAACTGCAAGCAGACCTGCATGCAAATGCCCTCTTACTTGGGAATCAACAGTTTTGGAACCCATCGCACACAAACACCTGTCATGTGTTATTTTTCTGTCAACAACGTGTGGGTGGCACCCAATGAAATGTTCAGTAGTTCAAAAAGTGATCTTGAGGTAATTCGTTAATCCTCTCTCACAATGACAGCAACAGTGTTCATGATTTCTTCCATAAGAACAGTAACTGGAGCACTGGGTCCACCTTCCTTTGAAATTGATTGTCGCCCTTCTTTAAACCACCTTCGAGCTGTGCTGTAGGGAAGAACAGACTCTCCATAGGCCTCCTGTAACGTTGCATAGGCCTCAGCTGAAGATTTGTTGAGACAAACACAGAATTTCAAAGCCGCATACTGTTCTTCACGTGTTACCCCATTGCAGCGGTAGGTGATACTGACGTTGTCTGCTGCTCACAGGTGGGAACCAGGAGTCCCAACAATGAAAGTACTATGGCGTGTTTGTTGCACATTAAGCTAACAGACTATCATAAGATTAAATTTTAGTGCGAGAAATTATGACCGTAAAAAAATTATGATCATTCTTCATTGAACAGCCCTTGTATTTCTGTCATTTAACTTTAAATTGTATAATCTGACGGCATGTCAAAATATACGGAAGTTTGATCAGCATCCCCTATCTGGCCAAGATAGTATTGGTTATCAGTGCACCACCTCATTACAAAGCACTGAAATTCCACAAGTTTTCTTGATAATTTTTCAGTAGTTGTTGCAAAGTGAAGCTCACTTCCAAAATGAAAAACTCTGTGCTTCATAAAAAATTTTCATTTTTTGCTCTTGAGCAGTTTCATCTGCCTTAATTTTTAAAATACCAGCATTCACAGGCAGAAATTTCTCATGTTGTTCCTTAACAATCTCGTTTGAAATTACTTCAAGAGCATGATACTGTCCACACTCAAATAATTTGTCTCTTTGCAGTTACCACTGTCTGACGCTGCTTTCATCAATGCCGCATTGCAGATCTGCAGTACGATTAGAACTTTTTTTCTGAAAAAGAAAAACTTCCTTCTTGACTTAGACTTTTAGGATGAAGTATATCAGTTTCTTCAAATATACCCTTAAACTGTCCAACCTGTTTGCTTAACGTAGGACTTTCAGTAGGATTCATATCTTAATTTATACATTCCAGATTTCTCATGAAAACTAGTACCAGTAGCCATATCATGTTTGTATGTTGTTTATTACTGTGTAAACTTATCGTGGTGCTGCAATTTTTCATTGTGTTTATTTGAGTTTACAAGGGTGGCAATTAAACCTTACCTGCATCATACCGGGTTGAGGGTTCCACTCAGCTGCTGTCACAACAGCACTTGTGGGGTTTCCATTTGGTCCTGTAGTGCAATTTGCATGGCCTGCTGCAGGATTTCTGGATGCATACAGGAGACCCAAATCTTGCAAAGCCTGTTGAAAAACAATTACAGAAAAATATGAATAATCTGTAGTGTAACATATCACGTAGGGGAAGTGATGTGTTGCGTGGCATTTGTCAAACAAATGAATTGCCACCGTAAAAGTTTTATTTAATTAATGAGCTAGTGTGGTATGCTGTTCAGAAGTTTGTTTTCTTTATTTGAATTTATTCTGGAGTGGATGGATGCAGGGTATCTGCAAGTTGGGAAGACAATAGCACTCTTACTATATATCGCAGTACCTGCCATTTGGGCAGTCTATTCCATGTTGTCGGGTCCTGTCTTGGAGGTATGGTGCTCATCGTGGAAGAATAACTGCTGTGACAATCAAAAAGAACAGCAGAAATGGAATGAATAACAAATGAAATTGTAATTGATACAGCTTGTTTGTCAGAAAGAATTGTATTAGCTGCTTGAGTACTGTAAGGAATCGGTCAATATATGAATGTTAAAGGAGGTCTCTACATAATTTATTGGTTGAGAGAGACCTTTTTACCTTCCAGCACAGAAGAAGCTGCAGAAGGAGAAAAAGTCTACATCAACAAAGACATACACAGTTAGTCTGCTCTGGCAGTTTGAATGCAGAATTTTTGATCAATAGTAATGGTAAATTCATTTATGAAAATAGTACATCACGTAAAATACAGACTGGGTAGACCACTTCAGATCTTTCAGTAATGTAACCATTAAAGTAACATGGTTTCTCTTGAGAAGTTCTTTTACATTTCGCAACAAACTTTTATTTAGATGTAACTATGGACAAAATTCACTGCTCAAGTGTAATCATGGAATGTAAATTGCTGAGTGATGAAAGCATGAACAGAATGCTATGCAAATGAGCTTAGGTACTTAGAACAATATGTGACCAAAATGGTACTGAAACAGAGGATGACAGAATAAAGGCCGAAATACTAAATGTCTTTTTCCAAAGTTGTTTCACAGAGGGAGATTGCACTGTAGTTCCTTCTCTAGATTGTCGCACAGATGACAAAATGGTAGATATCGAAATAGACGACAGAGGGATAGAGAAACAATTAAAATCGCTCAAAAGAGGAAAGGCCTCTGGACCTGATGGGATACCAGTTCAATTTTACACAGAGTACGCGAAGGAACTTGCCCCCCTTCTTGCAGCGGTGTACCGTAGGTCTCTAGAAGAGCGTAGCGTTCCAAAGGATTGGAAAAGGGCACAGGTCATCCCCGTTTTCAAGAAGGGACGTCGAACAGATGTGCAGAACTATAGACCTATATCTCTAACGTCGATCAGTTGCAGAATTTTGGGACACGTATTGTGTTCGAGTATAATGACTTTTCTGGAGACTAGAAATCTACTCTGTAGGAATCAGCATGGGTTTCGAAAAAGACGGTCATGTGAAACCCAGCTCGCGCTATTCGTCCACGAGACTCAGAGGGCCATAGACACGGGTTCACAGGTAGATGCCGTGTTTCTTGACTTCCGCAAGGCGTTCGATACAGTTCCCCACAGTCGTTTAATGAACAAAGTAAGAGCATATGGACTATCAGACCAATTGTGTGATTGGATTGAGGAGTTCCTAGATAACAGGACGCAGCATGTTATTCTCAATGGAGAGAAGTCTTCCGAAGGAAGAGTGATTTCAGGTGTGCCGCAGGGGAGTGTCATAGGACCGTTACTATTCACAATATACATAAATGACCTGGTGGATGACATCGGAAGTTCACTGTGGCTTTTTGCAGATGATGCTGTGGTGTACCGAGAGGTTGTAACAATGGAAAATTGTACTGAAATGCAGGAGGATCTGCAGCGAATTGACGCATGGTGCAAGGAATGGCAATTGAATCTCAATGTAGACAAGTGTAATGTGCTGCGAATATACAGAAAGATAGATCCTTTATCATTTAGCTACAAAATAGCAGGCCAGCAACTGGAAGCAGTTAATACCATAAATTATCTGGGAGTACGCATTAGGAGTGATTTAAAATGGAATGATCATATAATGTTGATCATCGGTAAAGCAGATGCCAGACTGAGATTCATTGGAAGAATCCTAAGGAAATGCAATCCGAAAACAAAGGAAGTAGGTTACAGTACGCTTGTTCGCCCACTGCTTGAATATTGCTCGGCAGTGTGGGATCCGTACCAGATAGGGTTGATAGAAGAGATAGAGAAGATCCAACGGAGAGGAGCGCGCTTCGTTACAGGATCATTTAGTAATCGCGAAAGCGTTACGGAGATGATAGATAAACTCCAGTGGAAGACTCTGCAGGAGAGACGCTCAGTAGCTCGGTACGGGCTTTTATTGAAGTTTCGAGAACATACCTTCACCGAAGAGTCAAGCAATATATTGCTCCCTCCTACGTATATCTCGCGAAGAGACCATGAGGATAAAATCAGAGAGATTAGAGCCCACACAGAGGTATACCGACAATCCTTCTTTCCACGAACAATACGAGACTGGAATAGAAGGGAGTACCGATAGAGGTACGGAAGGTACCCTCCGCCACACACCGTCAGGTGGCTTGCGGAGTATGGATGTGGATGTGGGATGTAAACTTTCACTTATAGTTTGGGCAGATTAAAAGGAAAGGTAAAATAAAAAACAACAAGAATTATAGTCAGGAAAACCATGCTTATCTTTTTAATCAGCCTCAACATGGCTTCCTTGAAGGAAAGCTGTATGATGGTACCTTACTCCAGTATGTGCTATCATTTTTGTAGGGTGATTAAAAAAGCAGTAAAACTATATATACAAAGGATACTACGAAAGTTATGCAATACAGCTTTATTTATTTATTTTTTTGCAAAGTAATTTCTGCCATACTGAATACACCTCTCTATCCTCCATCCCCAGTCCCTAAACCAGTTCTCCCAAGTTTCTGTAGGGAATAAGGCACACTCATTATCCTACGCCCTCAAGAGGTCCTTATCACTTGAAAACAGCACTCCTTTCACCTCCCTTTTCACATGCGGGAACAATGCAACATCACGCGGAGCAAGGTATGGATTGTAAAAAGGTTGCTCAAGAAGTTTCAGTGCTGTACTCTGCAAATATTCAGTGCATGCTTTGTCATGGTGAGCTGGAGCATTGCCAAGATGTAAGAACCAAGTTTCTATTCCTGACTTCAGTCACAGGCTCTTCAAAGACTGGATGACTTTGGGCAGGCACTGCTCAGGGTAACACTTGGCTATGACAGTCTTCTGTGTGTCCAAATCAGCACGCTCCACAATTCCACTCAATTTGAAAATAACGGTTATCATTTTCTTCTTTACTGATTGGGATTTTCAGACAGCTAACATGGAGAGCTGCATCAAACCAGTCTCAGGACTGAAGACCACAACAACAACAACAACAACAACAACAAGAGTGTGTCATCATCTTCAAAGACCCAAACTTTGTTTTGTGTCTTAGGTTGGCACATCATAGTAATGAGCCAAGCCTCATCACCTATCATGATGTTATTCACATACTGAGATTGTCCTTTAGAAAACTTGTTTAACATCTCCCGGCACCAAGTCACATGCCATGCCATCTGCTGTTCACTCAGTCTATGTGGTACCCAGAGACAACAATGTTTCTGTACTTGCAAATGATCATGCAGAATCGAACAAATTGCTGGTGCATTTAGTCCTAAGGTATTCACTATATGATTATACGTCAGTCGCCTGTCTTTGTCTATCATTTTCCTCACAGCATCTATGTTTCCCTCCACATCTGATGACCATGACCTTCCCATCGTCTCAGCATCCTCCAGAGTGAAATTTCCTCTCTGGAAACAATTTCCTCTCTGGACACAAACCACTGAGTGCAAGAGTCATTTCTTCAAAGCACTGGTCTATGTTTAAACCACGCACAAAGTTGTACAGCAGCACTACCCGAATCTCACTCTGTGACCATAATGCAATAGTAATCACTTCAAAGTAACCCTGCTAGTGAACGACTGTGCCCACAGACTTGGCACAGCACCTGCAATGCAAGTGTGACGTATTCTCAGAACATAGCAACAAATCGGCCTCCTGCCACTTATTGTAGCGTCATATTGTAAACCAGTAATTAAATTGGTTTGTCATCTGTAGATTCAACTTCGAACGTAGCTAAATAAATAACTGTGGGCTGTGCGTACTATGGATAATTTTTGCAGTTTGATTAGAAGTTATCTCCTCCCCCTTCCCCCAATGCGATTTGGGACCATCAGCGTTATTAATAATGTGGCAACCATGTACTACATACATAACTCGCCAATCATCAGTGCTCGATGCACATAGACCACTCGAAGAGGATCAGGTTTACTAGTTATAGTTATCATCAACAGGAAGCAAGAAGAGACCCAGCTGCATCCAACATTAATTACGCTTCGTAATTGTTAAAATATGTAGCAAACATATAAAAGTCATACAGATATTTCAAGAAGCTCTATTAAAAATGCCTTATTGGCTTATGTAATTTATATTTAAAATTATGTTCACTTATAATGGGATGCACCAACAATCATCTACACAAAACTGGAAGAAAAATATTTGGCTCCAGCTTAGGATTTGGTATTTGTCTCACAATGGGGTCTACAGAAGTGTAAAACCTGTGCTGTCCTCTCTTGACTGGGTAAGCAAATGAACATGTGAGGGTGGTTCAATAAGTTTGGTAAAAAAGAAAGAATTTAATTTTTTCTATTTTTTATTTTTATTTTTTAACATGTCACCTTACTTCTCACCATATTCTCCTCAGAGATATACGCACTTAGTCCAGAGATCCTTCAGTGACTGCAACTATCACTTCCTCATTTGACAAAAATTTCTTCCCAGTAAGACAAAGTTTCAAGTTAGAGAACAGGAAGAAGTCATTTCGAGCTAAATCTGGTGAATAGTGTGGAAGAGGAACCAATTCAAAGCCCATTTCAGACATTTTCACCAGTGTTATTGCTGATGAGTGAGATAGTGCATTATCCTGGTGAAATAACACTTTTTTTGCATGTTAACCTTGGCCTTTTTTCAGCCAATCAAAGTTTCAGATAATCCAATAATGAAGCATAATAGGGTCCAGTTATGCTTCAGCCTTTTTCAAGTTTTTCCCTGAGAATCCTAGAAAACAGTAGCCCTAACCTTACCAACTGATAAAATGGTCTTTGCCTTCTTTGATGCACTTTCACCAGTCATTGGCCATCGTTTTGACTGCTGTTTTTACTTTGGTATGCAATGATGGATCCAGGTTTCATCAACAGTCACAAATCAGTCACAAAAGGTCTTGCGGATTGTGATTACCAAACATTGTGTTGAAATGCACTTCTGTTCAGCTGTGAGCATTTGCAGTACCCAACTCTCATACATCCTCTTTATAGCCAAATCTCCATACAGGTGCCTATAGTCTCAACAATATCATGAATTTTCATTTGATGATGATGATGATTGGTTTGTGGGGCGCTCAACAGCGTGGTTATCAGCGCCCGTACAATTACCCAATCTTTGCTCAGTCCAATTGCGCCACTTTCCTGGATGATGATGAAATGATGAGGACAACACAAACACCCAGTCATCTCGAGGCAGGTGAAAATCCCTGACCCCGCCGGGAATCGAACCCGGGACCCTGAGCTCCGGAAGCGAGAACGCTACCGCGAGACCACAAGCGGCGGACATGAATTTTCATTTGGTGGTCTTGCATTATCACATCATGGATGTTGTCAATAGTTTCCTTTGTGGTGACCTCAACTGGATGCCATAGTGCATTATTCCATTCTTTCACAGAAATTCGCCAGACTTACCAAACCACTCTCATAATATTACTGTACTAAATACTCATTAGGAGTTGAATCGCATGTTGGATACATCCAGCAATCACAGTCTCAAATGTGATTGCCTGCACGCTCAAAATAAGCAGTCAAAGAGCGGTAGTCTCATAGTCAACATACAGCATTAAATAATTGCATATTTGATATCTCTTCTGGAACATCTGTCCAAAGTTACTATGAAAATAAGGTGTTCAGAGGCAAACATCTTTTATTCTTTTCCACAGAGGACATTGCATTTGCTCTCCCTTTGATTTATCCAACGATATAACTTTCTTCAAAGTGGTACTAAAAAGCTATCAATACTTAGTCACTTATTAATTTTAAAAAAAAGTTTTTACTATATGGCCAGTAATAGCAAGTAACATTAAGCTAAATCTATTTAGCTCTTAAAGAAACAATATAATTTTTCTATCAGATCTTAGTTCACTTATTTCACTTATATTTTTAACTTCAATCTTAAGAGCTGTTGTTGTTGTTGTTGTTTTTTGGGGAAGGAGATCAGACAGCGAGGTCATCGGTCTCATCGGAGTAGGGAAGGACGGGGAAGGAAGTCGGCCATGCCCTTTCAAAGGGGACCATCCCGGCATTTGCCTGGAAACGATTTAGGGAAATCACGGAAAACCTAAATCAGGATGGCCGGATGCAGGATTGAACCGTCGTCCTCCCGAATGCGAGTCCAGTGTGCTAGCCACCACGCCACCTCGCTCAGTATGATCTTAAGAGCTGCAGAAATTTAAAACATAAGGTATGGATGTGAGTCAGTGCTTGTATGGGAGTGCATAATAAGTTGAACTGTGTTGTGAAATACAAGGAATACTGAACAGCATGGCTTAATGATTTATTGAAAGCAAGAAATAAGAAGGTAGGGAAAATATAAGTTTGTACTAAAGTACCTTCTGCCACACACTGTATGCTGACTTGTGCAGTCTATACATATTACTGAAATTAAGTCCCCCACTGTACTTTTCTGTATCTATCTGAAGGCTGATCACAGGAACTGCTGTTGGGATTTTGATAGGGTTTTTGCTAATAGGTAGACTACTCAATGAGGAAGGTTCGTGTATATAATTTTTCATCATTATGCCAGAGAAGATAAATTGTGCCACTCCGGTGAAGTCATGGGGCTGGTCACTTGTTTTTACCTAGGTGATAACAATTTTATCTTCCAGTAGGATAATGGTGCTAAACATAATACCATAAATACTACACAGAGTTCCTGTACAACACCCCAAAACAGCTTCAGACAATCCAGTCTCCTAATTTACAAATGCGGAGCCTGAACTAAGAGCAATCTTATTACAAATAAAAGCAATACAATGAAACAATTTCCGAAAGCTTGGGGCTAAGGAAGCTTTGAAATTGATGGAATCAATTAATAAAAATACAGTTCTCAATCATTCATTTCACTTGATGTTAGCAGAATAATTTAACTACAGAAACTACTTAAAAAAAGAGGGGGACTGGGTGAAGATCACAATACATATCTGACAAAATTATTCAATTCGATAGATGAAAAATCTACTCACCAAGCTGCGGCAGAACACACAGATAAAGGACTGTTGTGACTGGCAAGCTTTTGGAGCCAGTAGCCTCTTCTTCAGGCAGAACAGTTGAAGGGTAAGAAAAAAGGATGAAGTAAAAGGACTGGAGAGGTCTAGAAAAAGGGGTACAGGTCAGGAAAATCACCCACAACTGCGGGTCAGGGGCGACTTACTATACGGGATGAGAAGGTCCCGTACAGTAAGTCTCTCCTGACCGGTGGTTCTGTGTGACTTTCCCAAAATCTACCTCTTTTCCTAAACCTCTTCAGTTCTTTTCCTTCAACCCTTCTGCCTGAAGACAGAGCCACTGGCTCCAAAAGCTTGCCAATTGCAACAGTCTCTGCCACCACTTGGTGAGTAGATTTTTTATCTATCCAATTAAATAATTTTGTCAATAATTGATTGTTTTTGTTGTTACACTATGTATCTGAATATATATTGCATGATTAAAATGGATGACCGCTTTGAAGTTTTATTGTATTTGAAACAATGTTTCATTTTAATTATTTCACCTGCTTCTTATATAAAAATACTATATCAGCTATAATCTGCAACACTTGTTCTTCTTAACACAATTATTTGGATCCTAAACAAACTCCAAAGCCAAAACATCTAGGTGGCTGAATACACTTCACAGCAGAGAATGTTATTACATACAAATACTTACTGTGATACATTGAAATGATTTTAATCTTAACACATATGCAAAACTATGTTCAACCCATAAAGTGACTTTCATTTTGTATTAGTCATACCTACACTAAATAGTAGCCAGAAAAGTAGAGCATGTTACCAAGTGATGTCTTGAAATGTTACATTATTCTTCAAAAACATGGTTGTTGTATTTTTATGTTTGAAAATAAAACACTAGGCTCAAATATGATGTTACACTTTATTTCCTGGGACATTTGTGAAATAACCACACACACAGTGTCACCCTCTTTGTTCCCCTCAATATGCACTACACTAAGTTCAGTACAGTTCCTTACTACTGCCAAATGAACACACAAATCAAATCAAATGAACTAATTTTACTTGTGTATTCCATATTGTAAGCCTATCAGATTTCATGCATGCTACTCACTGTGAACTGAGAGCCATGTTTGCATTCTGCAAGTTGTCTGATCTTTTCATTTGTACTCAGACTCTTGGTGCCAGAGAACTGTAATGTCAGAAGAGTACTTACATTCACGGGGCAAAATGCTTCAGATTTACATGTAACAGAATTTCAGTGTTGTGAGTTATACCTCCATGTACCATTATGAGACAAAAGATACACTTCTTCTTCTTCTTCTTCTTCTTCCTCTTCTTTCCTTCTTTCTTTCTTTCTTTTTTACAGTGAGTCGATATCAATATGATGTTACACTTTTCCAGGTCACATGAGCCATGGACATAAATATAAATCACAACACACAATTAAAACTGTTGTGAAGACCTGTGTACATATTCTCAAGTACAATTAATTACATGAAGGTCCACTGAGGCCAGATTTGTAAGAGTACAGTATCCCATCCAATTGATATTAATTGATTATTTTAAAATATTATAATTTGTTTAGATTATTATTTTCAAATACGTAACGAAAATTAAGGCAGGTACCACTTCAAGACAAGCATTTCCTTTAAATAGTGAAAAGAAATTTCATATAGGCTTAAATCTTTTTAAATATGAACCTGTGAAACAGTAATCCTTCAAACTGGTTCATGTGTTATCCAGTTACAGCTGTATGTTGGCTTTTACTGATGCATCTTTATAGGGAACAAGATATGTAATTCATCCTGCAGAAAAAACATAATCTTACCTTTCTATCCAAGGGAGAAAGTTCTCCTGATGCAGAAGGTACAGAAACATGTACTGAACTAGCACGTAAGTTGATCACCAGTGCTGGGTTTACACTCTCCAACCATTTCATCAGCAAATGTGTCTCAGGCTGCAGGATGTGTTTTGGCAGTTCACCTACAAGGGAAACATATAAATCTTTATTTGAAAACTGAAACCTCATGAAACTGACATTATATTTCAGAAGACGATTTTCCTTGAATCTATAAATGATGAATTTGAGTAACATAAATAATTCCAGATAATGGAAAGTCCAGAAGACCATCTGGCCACAGTGGCCAGAGACGATGGTCACATGTGTATGAGTTGCACTTGTTTGAGTATGTGCAGGGTGGGGATGGGGGGGGGGGGGGGGGGGCATGCGTGTGCTCTGAGGGTTGTTGTAGGGGTGAGTACAGAAATGGATTCAGGGGAGAGGTTCTGGGAAGGTCGCGAAGCTTTAAGCAAAGATAGGAGGTTGTGCTGGACTTCCAGGATGGGATCACTCTGGCACAGTCTATAGTTGGAGGAATCAGACATTCGGCAGAGGCTTTCTGCCAGGAAGTCACTCCAATTAACAATATTGTTCGATACAGTTCCTCACAGTCGTTTAATGAACAAAGTAAGAACATATGGACTGTCAGACCAATTGTGTGATTGGATTGAAGAGTTCCTACATAACAGAACGCAGCATGTCATTCTCAATGGAGAGAAGTCTTCCGAAGTGAGAGTGATTTCAGGTGTGCCGCAGGGGAGTGTCGTAGGACCGTTGCTATACACAATATACATAAATGACCTTGTGGATGACATCGGAAGTTCACTGAGGCTTTTTGCAGATGATGCTGTGGTGTATCGAGAGGTTGTAACAATGGAAAATTGTACTGAAATGCAGGAGGATCTGCAGCGAATTGACGCATGGTGCAGGGAATGGCAACTGAATCTCAATGTAGACAAGTGTAATGTGCTGCGAATACATAGAAAGATAGATCCCTTATCATTTAGCTACAAAATAGCAGGTCAGCAACTGGAAGCAGTTAATTCCATAAATTATCTGGGAGTACGCATTAGGAGTGATTTAAAATGGAATGATCATATAAAGTTGATCGTTGGTAAAGCAGATGCCAGACTGAGATTCATTGGAAGAATCCTAAGGAAATGCAATCCAAAAACAAAGGAAGTAGGTTACAGTACGCTAGTTCGCCCACTGCTTGAATACTGCTCAGCAGTGTGGGATCCGTACCAGATAGGGTTGATAGAAGAGATAGAGAAGATCCAACGGAGAGCAGCGCGCTTCATTACAGGATCATTTAGTTATCACGAAAGCGTTACGGAAATGATAGATAAACTCCAGTGGAAGACTCTGCAGGAGAGACGCTCAGTAGCTCGGTACAGGCTTTTGTTAAAGTTTCAAGAGCATACCTTCACCGAAGAGTCAAGCAGTATATTGCTCCCTCCTACGTATATCTCACGAAGAGACCATGAGGATAAAATCAGAGAGATTAGAGCCCACACAGAAGCATACTGGCAATCCTTCTTTCCACGAACAATACGAGACTGGAATAGAAGGGAGAACCGATAGATGTACTCAAGGTACCCTCCGCCACACACTGTCATGTGGCTTGCGGAGTATGGATATAGATGTAGATGTAGAATGGCAATGGTGGAATCTTTGTCTGTAGGTAGGATGATTAGATGAGGATCTGCTTTGAGGCTGTAAATGACTGTCCTTTCTTCTGCTGGAAGACTGGTGTTTTTAAGAAGGAACTTAGGTAATGATGATGGGGCCAGATTGGAGGTAAGGAATTCCTGGAAGGTGTCCAAGAGTTGGTCAGGTGGGAGGGGTTGAGGATCTATGGTTGAATGGAGGTGTGAAATAGGAGAGGCAGGGTTCAGGATTGGGAATGTGGTGGCTTGGGTGGAATGATTGATGGAACAGGAGTGTTTCCATTGCAGGGGTCAGGAGTAGGCATTTGACAGGTCCAATGTTGTTAAATTTGGTTATAGGGCTGAAGGTGAGATTTTTGGATAGGACTGAAACTTCTGTGGGGCTCAAGATTTTGGTGTAAAGGTTAACAACAGTATTCCATGGTTATTTAGGCTCTAAATTTACTGGACTGTTGGTGCAGAGTTTTGGGGAAGATGGCAAGTTCACAAGGTCAGGTACGCAGAGTCTGGCTGCTGTGAAGGGTTGACGGGGTGGAACACTGTGGATCCGATAGGAGTTGCATAGTGGTGACCCAAGGTGGCAGCAGGAGGATGTCAGAAGGTTTGATAACATATGCAAGTGGAGACTGGAATGCTCCTCCAGGTGCTGGAGAACAAGGACTTGACGTTCTGAGATGCCTGTGCCATGGAGATATGTTTTTGCAGTACCAGGTTTGTGAGGCATAAGGACTGGTAGGATCCAAAAAAAAAGTGAAGATCGCTGCAAAAGGAGGGGTGAGATCCAGAGAAAGTAATTTTTATGATTAGGCTATCTGGAAGGACTCTGTGGCTTAGGCAGCATTTACCCAGAGAAAAGTATAATTTTCTATACTGATGTGGAAAGATGGAGTAGGGATCAACTGTAGCAGAGATGGCAGTTCAGAAATGGGAAATGACATACAAAATGCACAAATGAATGCGTTAGGTGGTTGGGAGGCCAGCTGAATAACAGAAAAAGATGCATAAAAATACAAGCTGACATACCAAAACACGCAAAAATGCCCCACAACACTAGATTGTCTGAATTCTGCAGTTGGTAGTTATCATTACAACACATTCGCCACTCTCGAAATTATCCAGATCTTAACCTACAATAACTTACTATCCACACAAACCTCCACCCAACAGTTTCTGTCCCATATGTCCTATCACCTTCTCACAACTCAATCCCCTCACCCTCAATGGGCACCGTTCTTTGCCAGTGCACCCACCAGTCTTTTTCCTTCTCTGTTCCTCTCCAGTCCTGCTCCAACCACTCCCTCTCCTCCTCCACAGCCCCTGACACTGCACCTGCCAGCCTTGTCCTGCCACCATCTAGTGCCTCCACGCTCTGACAGACAGTGCTCTTCTCTGCCCCCGCCAATACCCCGCTAGCTCTAGTCCTCTCCCTTCACTGTTCCACTCCAGATTTCTGTTTTCATTCAATGCAATGGTTCAGTCTGGCAGCTGTGGCCAAAGATAACAGTCATGTGTGCAGGTAGTATGCCTTCTTGTGGGGATGTGTGTGTTTCCCTCTATGTTCTGGAGAAGGCTTTGGCTGAAAGCTCAGTGTGACCGTTGTGCCTGTTCGAAGCTCAATGTGTAATCTTTACAGTGAGTAGCAATAAATTCTCTTCAAAATTGTTGATATTCCAATCTCAACTTTGAATTGTTCAATTTTGCTAAACAGCTTTTCTTTCAGCCCACTACCCTGACATGCTTTCCTTCCGTACTATACTCTAAAGCATTACTTTACTCAGTGTTGTGAGTTAACGAGCATTTCGCTCTCATTTAAGTATATGGCCAAAAGCGTCAGCCTTCAGAAATTGTGAAACAAACTCTGTTGTCCAGGACTGTGTGCCACAAAGAGCACAGATTCACCACGAGATGGGAAATTCACAGGCATCTTATTGTGCTGAATGAGGAATAAGAGCTGTAGTGTGCGAGTGAGACAGACGAAAACCTACGTCATAGGGAAACCCCGTAGAAGCTGTTTGTGGCCAGGGAGTTGTAGCAGTATTCCATATGGCGGACCTAAGATCATCCATAAAGGGAAACATTTATGAAAACTATTTAATTCTGTATTTCAGGGAAGGAAGCCAAAGTAATTTTAATTTACCATCCTTCATAAATTTTCATGGTGATCCCAATAAAACTTGAATATTGATCATATCTGTAGTAGTTCAGGATTTCCTGTCAAAGTGAAATTAACAAGTTTTGTAACAAAGACCTGAATGCTAAAATCTCATGCTTTGGTCAATCTTAATGATCAACATTTCATATAGAAGCACATCATTAAAATGAGAAATGTTGTCAATATCAACTCTGTAACTTTATTTGTTTAAAAGATATAGTAAATTTAAATTATTAGTATTTTCAGTTAAGCATCAGATCATCATTTCCTCCACACAAAATACATTGAACGATGACAGCATGACACCTTATCAAATCATTAGGTAATAGAATATTTGTTGTTAAGTTTAGTGCATAATAGTTCAAAAAATGGTTCAAATGGTTCTGAGCACTATGGGACTTAACATCTATGGTCATCAGTCCCCTAGAACTTAGAACTACTTAAACCTAACTAACCTAAGGACATCACACAACACCCAGTCATCACGAGGCAGAGAAAATCCCTGACCCCGCCGGGAATCGAACCCAGGAACCCGGGCGTGCATAATAGTTACTTCTGTTCTTTATTTATTTATCAGAAAGCACATTGGTGCATGGCTACTGGCAATGCCATTCAAAGCTAAGAAGGAAACTGTACTGGTTTTATGTAAAAGAATTTAACTTTTATTATGTAATGGATATTATTGTTACTTTATTTAGAATGTGAAAACAGTCAAGCTTTGATTATTTAAATATGTTAAAATGCAAAATAATGCAGAATAAGCTGTAGCCAATCAGATGGACGGCTTCAGGAAAGGGAACTGCCCTAGTCAGTTGAGTGACGATATTCGACACGCGGGACACACAGCTGGGGACGGGCAGAGTAGCCGTTCGGGTGCAAACACCATAGTGGACTGTTCAGATTGAGATGCAAAAGCGGACAGTCGGTCTTTAGGCAGCTAGAAAGTGAAACGACTTAGAAAATTTCACATTGTGTGGTATTGTGGGACTTAAGTCTCTGAGCGGTGAGCAGCCGCGTGCCTGGTGTGAACTCTAACTTCTCGTGTAAATATCGAGGTGTAGTACTGGACTTGTGTTTTGTGATGAGATTGTGAGTGATCGAACTGAGTCAAATGGATATGCACTCTAGTGTAACAGTAACTCTAAATATGGCCACTTTAGCTATTAGTTAGCTTTCTGAATAAACATTATTCTAACCAAATCGTAACTGTGTGGCCTACATCATTTATGGGTTGTTAATTTAGTTCCCGATATTATTATTACTGTTACTATGTGTTATATTAACTTTGTATTTCGCAAACTTGCCATCAGCTAGACAATTTAAACAAAGTGTCACAAGTGTCTAATTTAGGGTGTGTAATGCAACACATGTGGTTCAGCCCCTAGACGAGTCTAAGCCAAGACATTTCGATGAAGGGGAACTACATGTGATCCCGAACATCTTTTGGATGTTAGCTCACAATTGGGTGCTTGTCTGGGGTAGGAATTTGGAAAGTGTTGGTTGAGGGATAACAATCTTGCAAAGTATTGGAGCAGGATTGGATTTTGGAGAGTGTTAGTTGTGAAATATGAACTCTGAAAAGTTTTAGAATTGGATTTGAATTCTGCAAAGGGTTTCCAAAAGTATTATCTGAACTCTGATAGGCAGGACCTCTTGCAAAAGTTAAATGTGAGATCAGTTCAGGACTGAATATTACATTTCTTTAATAGTTGTGAAATTACAATTGTAATTCCCACAGTTAATGATATTCTGTGATCTAGGTCCCAAGTCTGTGGCATTTTAGGCATTTTGCGTGGGGCCTCTGAGCTACAAATTTTGCAACAGTTGTGCTCACCAAGTTTAGCAGTGGTTAGAAGTAATAAAGAAGTAATGAGGAAGAAGAGACAACATTGAGAGCAAGTGTTTCCAGCCAGCAGCTTCAACGGCGATTCATCACTCAGCGGCAGTTGCAGTACCACAGCAGATGCTATGAGATCTTCAGCGTCAGTTTCAACTGCAGCATTGGCAGCAATACCCTGGCAGAAGGATCCAGCACGACAAAGCTAAATACTGCTCTGATAACGAGATTATGTGTGAGTCTGTAATTCAGTCGCCAATAATAGACGTCTCTAATATTAAGTAGTTGGCCAGTTTGTGTGGGTCCGAAAATACTAGCAAGCCACTTAGCCCGAAGTCAGAGTGGGAGAGCGTGATCGGCGGTGAATTTAGTAGGGCAAATAGTCCAAAATCAGGCAATGGAGATGAATTTGGGGGAGTCATGATGTTGCAATAAATGCAAATGATACAGGATTGGGTTCCAAAGTTGAGTCTGTTGAAACTGATATGGGATCCAAAACTGATTCTGTCAAAACCGATAGGGGTGACATAAAGTTAAAAATTGATTCTGTTAAAACTGATATGGGTGACATAAATGTAAAAATTGATTCAGTTCAATCTGAAATAGCTTTGATTGTGAAAGACGAAGAAGGTAAAATTGCTAGTGGAATCGAGGGATTGGTAGACAGTAAATTAAAAACCATTCGGGTTGAAATGGGCAAAATTTCTGATGAAGTTGGTGTACTTAAATCTAAGGTAGATCAAGCCGAGAAAAATTTCAGTGATAATGTGGAGAAGTTGCAGGCAGATCTGGGAGGCAGCTTAAAATTGTATGAGTAGGCAAGATGCTCTAATGGCTGAGGCAACAGAGGCTATTAGCAACTTATCAATTCGAATAGGTAAAGGTGAGAAAGAAGTAGATAAAATAAAGGAACAAGTAGAATCTGCCATTAAAAGTGAAAATGGTGAGGTTAAAAAGCAAGTCAATGAAATAAAAAGTGAACTGAATTCTTTAGTTGCACATCAAATCTATACAGTGATCAGTGTTCTGTGGATGAACTTGGGAATGGTAAAATGTTTTGGAGATGATGAGAAATATCATCCAGTAAATTTTCTAATAGCACGCAAGGATGGTTTTGTAAGGGAAATGTCTGACGAGGCGAAGATAAAATTCATGAAAAGAGATTTGGAAGGTGAGCTGCAATCATGGGCGAATATTCATAGTGATACGTTCACTACCTACGAAATATTTGAAAGCATTTTCCTGAACAAGTTCTGGAGTGAAGCAAAGCAAACGTGACTCCTAAATGAGTTTCTGGATGGGCCAACATTTAAATATGGGAACAGGTCGATGCAAGTATCTTGTAAATGTGAACTTGCGAGAATAATGCAAGTGAAATGTCCATTGGAAGTGCTTACTGAAATTACGACATTGAAAAGGCGGTTACCAGAAAATTTGCAGTGGGGTCTAGTGCACAGTCCTAGCAACTCAACAGAGGAATTTTTGGACTTCGTAGAAAAATTAGAATGGGCGTTGTAATTTAAAGTGCCAAGTAAGCAGACAAATAGTTTTCATAGTGGAGAACTTAACTACAGTCTGAGTAATAATTTGAAAGACATCTGGCAAGTTATCAACCAACCCCAAGAACGTAGATTTGAGGGACCAGTACCTGGCAAAATGAACCAGTGTAATGGGAGATCGGGGAACTAAGTTTCGCCACATCTCAGGTCCGGAGATGGCAAAGTAAACTGGCGATGAATAGGACACAAGTAAATAGAAATGTGAAGGTGTTAATAAATCACCAGAAAGTTGTCAGTATTTTGAAATGAAATTAGTAAGAGATGAGAATTAAATAGGTAAATTTTCAAATCAGATCGTATGCAAAAGATGTAATCCTAAGATAATGAAAGATAATTATGGCTAAATGGTTTGTTTTATGAATGTGAGACGAAATAGTGTGTGAATGTTAATACAATGAAAGATTCTATGTGCCAAAAGGAGGTTGAGGTGCAGCTCAATTTGGTGGAGTTAGATGTCACAAAAAATTCTAAAGAGGTACTAACCAGGGGTAACAATTATAGTGATGAAGGTGATGATGTTTCAGGTGATATTGTGATGGCGAAAGTTGTTGAGGAGGTTAATAAGGGCAGCGTAGCATTAGTCTTGTCAGCTGTTGATGAATTTGTGTGTGTATCATGGATCTGCTATTAATGTGGTGCAGGAGCGTGTAGGAGAGAAAAAGGTATTATGCTCAGGTTTAAATCAAAACACAGTGGAATTGCATGACACTGTAGCTATAATTTACATGACGTAACAGCAGAGGATGGTGAAACCATGAATGGTTCATAAATGGTGATTTGTCGACAGAGGTAAATGAGGTTTTATGTAGAGAGTTTTATGATGTATCAGTGGCTGTTGAAAGTGCTGTTTTTGAAGGTGTTTGCAATGACATAAAAGTAAAAAGTAATGCTTTATTTCATGATAATGATGTTGTAGCTACTAATGTTGATAATTTTAATGGAAAATACAGTGAGTTTGATTCTAATATAGAAAGTGATATTTGGACAGAATGGAATCTTAAGGAGGAATGTGATTTTACTGTAACTGTTTGACGATGGTACAGTAGAACATTACAATCATTATTGCCTCATTTTTGGACTCGAGAGATTTTTAAGATAGTGAGAAGTCTATGGGGAGAATGTGAAATTGAGGCGAAAGAAGCATTTCATGAAATACTTTGGGATGAGTATGAAATTGAGGTGTGGATCGAACAGGATATGTGTGCTCTAAAGATGGAATAGAAGGGACGAGAAATAGAGAATGATTTATTGAGGGAACAGTGTTTAGAGCAAAAAGAAATGATTAATGTTCAGCCTATCATTGAGACTAAAGTAAATGACGAGAAAGTAGACGCGCTGCTCGATTCTGGAAGTAATGTGTTGGCAGTATTGGAAGGTTTTGTACATAGGGTAAAAAATAAGAAATTAGTATTACTACCTGTAAATAGCGTAAAAATTAAAACAGCAGTTGGCAGTTTAAGTAAGCCGATAAGGCAGGGGAAAGTAGGTTAATAAATATGTGTATTCGATTATAAAATTATTTGGAGCGGTTATTTGCAATGTCTTGTTTCAGGATTTATTTTAGCTTGTTTGTTGTCTCATCGCATACGGATTTTTTTTGGCACAAGGTCTGTGCAATTATAAAGAGATAGTTTAGACGCACATTTGGGTGCGAGGAGGTCGCAGAACTCCATTATTTGGTGAACGGTATCAAGTCAAAAATCAGTGCACAGTATGCATATAAATTATGTTTTTGGGGATATATAAGGGATTTCTTTATGTGTATGTCTGTGTTAGGCTTAAATTTTTGGATGGTTTTATGTTTGTTGTAATTTCTGAATTATAAGTTATGGTCATGTCAATTTGGGTGCAGTCGGAGAAATTTGGAAAATGAAAATTAATAATGCTTACCTAGGAAGACAGATGTATGTTTATCTGCTTATCTGAGAATATTTTGGGGGAATAATTCAATGTCGTATGGGGTATCGATTTGTGTACGCAGTTTCACTGCACAGAATTAAACAAGGTGGGCGAGATTTGTTCATATTTGTTGTTAGTTTTGAGATTTGTTCATATTTGTTGTTAGTTTTGAGTCTAAGGGGGTTATTTCAATTAAATTAAAATATTAATTTACTGATGAATTTGACTGGGACTCTGTCGCGAGATGCCTGTCTCTAGTGGGACTTGAATAACGTGTCAGAATCATTGAAGAATTTACGAGCATCTTTCAAACTCTCTATATCAGTTGTTTACTGTGTAGTTTAGATTTGTTTGCATCGATTCCAATGGGGGGAAGTGTTCAGTGCATATCATGGGTGGTTTCGGAAAGTGTCTGTTTTCTGGTATCTACACCCAATTCGAATGTCAACAGATTTGTTCCCACAAAATTATCGCGATGGAATGCGGAGCCATACAGAATTTTGGCAGCGTACTCAGCTTCGAATCTATGGATGGTTGGTGAAGACTTCGTTGTGTCGAAAAGGTTCTGTGAAAGTGAGTGCAATGGTGCTGATATTTCTGCGGCATTTCAATAGACAGTCGATTTTGATAAATGTATAGTTTTATTTGGCATTTGATTAATATGCCAAAATTCATAATCTATGCTAGATAAAAGTTCCTTTAAATTTAAAGCATGCTGCATCAACACCACTACAAATAATTACACTATTTATGTGGTGCTCAGGAATTTATGTTATTGTATTATGAATTTGTGTCTTGTAAATTCTTAACATATATGGCATGACAACATGTTACAAAGTGGAGGTGTGTGAGTTAACGAGCATTTCGCTGTCACACCTGGAATACCTTCTGTCGTCCTGCCAATCTCTGCAATATTCTTGTCAGACCCTATACTCCTTCTACATCCATCTCCCTACCCTATGGCTCCAACCCCTGTGACCATCCCCACTGCAAGACTTGCCCTATACACCCTCCTATCACCAGCTATAACAGCCCTGTAACTGGCAAAACATACTATCAAAGGGAGGGCCACCTGTGAAACAACACACGCCATATACCAGCTGTTATGTAGACTGTTCAGCTTTCTACATTGACATGACTACCACAAAATTATCAATTAGGATGAATGGGCATAGGCAGAGGGTGTATACTGGCAACTCTCAATATCCTGTTGCACAGAATGCAATACAACATGACATTCGTGACCTCAGCGCCTGTTTCACCACACATGCCATCTAGGTTCTTTCCCCAGGCACCAGTTTCTCGAAGCTCCTCAGCTGAGAACTAGCACTACAACATGTCCTTGGTTTTTGTCACCCACCTGGCCTTAATTTATGTCAATTTCTTCTGTCTCAGCATTTCTTCACTGTAACTACTCCTTGCTTCACTCCATTTTAGTTTCCTGCATCTTTCCCGTCTATTTCTCACCGCTCCCCTCCCACCTCTGTTATGTACAATGAACTTAGCTTTACACTCTTATTAACTCATGCATGATATTTAAGCATATTACCCTGTCTTCCACCTTTAAACTCTCAGGTTTTCCAATCTCATCTGTTGCAGTTCCCAACAATCAGTCTTTCTTTCTCATCCCGTATGATAAGTCTACCCTGACCCGTGGTTCTGGGTGACTTTCCTGAAATCTTCCCCTTTTCTTAGACCTCTCCAGTTGTTTTCCTTCACCCCTATTCCTACCCCTTCAACTCTTCTGCGTGATGAAGGAGCCACTGGCTTCGAAAGCTTGCCAATTACAACCATCTTTTATGTATGTGTTCTGCCACTGCTTGGTGAGTAGATTTTTTATCTATCCAATTAAATTTCTCTCTTTATTTGTCACATTTTGTGTGGAACACATGTTGTTGTTGTTGTGGTCTTCAGTCCTGAGACTGGTTTGATGCAGCTCTCCATGCTACTCTACCCTGTGCAAGCTTCTTCATCTCCCAGTACCTACTGCAACCTACATCCTTCTGAATCTGCTTAGTGTATTCATCTCTTGGTCTCCCCCTACGATTTTTACCCTCCACGCTGCCCTCCAATACTGAATTGGTGATCCCTTGATGCCTCAGAACATGTCCTACCAACCGATCCCTTCTTCTGGTCAAGTTGTGCCACAAACTTCTCTTCTCCCCAATCCTATTCAATACTTCCTCATTAGTTATGTGATCCACTCATCTAATCTTCAGCATTCTTCTGTAGCACCACATTTCGAAAGCTTCTATTCTCTTCTTGTCCAAACTATTTACCGTCCATGTTTCACTTCCATACACGGCTACACTCCATACAAATACTTTCAGAAATGACTTCCTGACACTTAAATCTAGACTCGATGTTAACAAATTTCTCTTCTTCAGAAACACTTTCCTTGCCATTGCTAGTCTACATTTTATATCCTCTCTACTTCGACCATCATCAGTTATTTTGCTCCCCAAATAGCAAAACTCCTTTACTACTTTAAGTGTCTCATTTCCTAATCTAATACCCTCAGCATCACCCGACTTCATTCGACTACATCCCATTATCCTCGTTTTGCTTTTGTTGATGTTCATCTTATATCCTCCCTTCAAGACACCATCCATTCCGTTCAACTGCTCTTCCAAGTCCTTTGCTGTCTCTGACAGAATTACAATGTCATCGGCGAACCTCAACGTTTTTATTTCTTCTCCATGGATTTTAATACCTACTCCGAATTTTTCTTTTGTTTCCTTTACTGCTTGCTCAATATACAGATTGAATAACATCGGGGAGAGGCTACAACCCTGTCTTACTCCCTTCCCAAACACTGCTTCCCTTTCATGTCCCTCGACTCTTATAACTGCCATCTGGTTTCTGTACAAATTGTAAATAGCCTTTCGCTCCCTGTATTTTACCCCTGCCACCTTTAGAATTTGAAAGAGAGTATTCCAGTCAACATTGTCAAAAGCTTTCTCTAAGTCTACAAATGCTAGAAACGTAGGTTTGCCTTTCCTTAATCTTTCTTCTAAGATAAGTCGTAAGGTCAGTATTGCCTCACGTGTTCCAGTATTTCTACGGAATCCAAACTGATCTTCCCCGAGGTCGGCTTCTACTAGTTTTTCCATTCGTCTGTAAAGAATTCGTGTTAGTATTTTGCAGCTGTGGCTTATTAAACTGATTGTTCGGTAATTTTCACATCTGTCTACACCTGCTTTCTTTGGGATTGGAATTATTATATTCTTCTTGAAGTCTGTGGAGGAGGAGATTACTGTTTAACGTCTCGTCGACAACGAGGTCATTAGAGAAGGAGCACAAGCTCGGATTAGGGAAGGATGGGGAAGGAAATCGGCCGTGCCCTTTCTAAGAAACCATCCCGGCATTTGCCTGAAACGATTTAGGGAAATCACAGAAAACCTAAATCAGGATGGCCGGACGCGGGATTGAACCGTCGTCCTCCCGAATGCGAGTCCAGTGTGCTAGCCACTGCGCCACCTCGCTCAGTTTGAAGTCTGTGGGTATTTCGCCTGTTTCATACATCTTGCTCACCAGATGGTAGAGTTTTGTCAGGATTGGCTCTCCCAAGGCCGTCAGTAGTTCCAATGGAATGTTGTCTACTCCGGGGGCCTTGTTTCGACTCAGGTCTTTCAGTGCTCTGTCAAACTCTTCACGCAGTATCGTATCTCCCATTTCATCTTCATCTACATCCTCTTCCATTTCCATAATATTGTCCTCAAGTGCATCGCCCTTGTATAGACTCTCCTTATACTCCTTCCACCTTTCTGCTTTCCCTTCTTTGCTTAGAACTGGGTTTCCATCTGAGCTCTTGATGTTCATACAAGTGGTTCTCTTATCTCCAAAGGTCTCTCTAATTTTTCTGTAGGCAGTATCTATCTTACCCCTAGTGAGATAAGCCTCTACATCCTTACATTTGTCCTCTAGCCATCCCTGCTTAGCCATTTTGCACTTCCTGTCGATCTCATTTTTGAGACTTTTGTATTCCTTTTTGCCTGCTTCATTTACTGCATTTTTATATTTTCTCCTTTCATCAATTAAATTCAATATTTCTTCTGTTACCAAAGGATTTCTACTAGCCCTCGTCTTTTTACCTACTTGATCCTCTGCTGCCTTCACTACTTCATCCCTCAAAGCTACCCATTCTTCTTCTACTGTATTTCTTTCCCCCATTTCTGTCAATTGTTCCCTTATGCTCTCCCTGAAACTCTGTACAACCTCTGGTTCTTTCAGTTTATCCAGGTCCCATCTCCTTAAATTCCCCCCTTTTTGCAGTTTCTTCAGTTTTAATCTACAGGTCATAACCAATAGATTGTGGTCAGAGCCCACATCTGCCCCTGGAAATGTCTTACAATTTAAAACCTGGTTCCTAAATCTCTGTCTGACCATTATATAATCTATCTGATACCTTTTAGTATCTCCAGGGTTCTTCCATGTATACAACCTTCTATCATGATTCTTAAACCAAGTGTTAACTATGATTAAGTTGTGCTCTGTGCAAAATTCTACCAGGCAGTTTCCTCTTTCATTTCTTAGCCCCAATCCATATTCACCTACTACGTTCCCTTCTCTCCCTTTTCCTACACTCGAATTCCAGTCACCCATGACTATTAAATTTTCGTCTCCCTTCACTATCTGAGTAATTTCTTTTATTTCATCATACATTTCTTCAATTTCTTCGTCATCTGCAGAGCTAGTTGGCATATAAACTTGTACTACTGTAGTAGGTGTGGGCTTCGTATCTATCTTGGCCACAATAATGCGTTCACTATGCTGTTTGTAGTAGCTTACCCGCATTCCTATTTTCCTATTCATTATTAAACCTACTCCTGCATTACCCCTATTTGACTTTGTGTTTATAACCCTGTAGTCACCTGACCAGAAGTCTTGTTCCTCCTGCCACCGAACTTCACTAATTCCCACTATATCTAACTTTAACCTATCCATTTCCCTTTTTAAATTTTCTAACCTACCTGCCCGATTAAGAGATCTGACATTCCACGCTCCGATCCGTAGAACGCCAGTTTTCTTTCTCCTGATAACGACATCCTCTTGAGTAGTCCCCGCCCGGAGATCCGAATGGAGGACTATTTTATCTCCGGAATATTTTACCCAAGAGGACGCCATTATCATTTAATCATACAGTAAAGCTGCATGCCCTCGGGAAAAATTACGGCCGTAGTTTCCCCTTGCTTTCAGCCGTTCGCAGTACCAGCACAGCAAGGCCGTTTTGGTTATTGTTACAAGGCCAGATCAGTCAATCATCCAGACTGTTGCCCTTGCAACTACTGAAAAGGCTGCTGCCCCTCTTCAGGAACCACATGTTTGTGGAACACATATGAAACAATTACATAAAGTAGATTGACTTAATTGTTCTAGATATAGCTTTTCAAGTATTAACAATAAAAGTATACATAAATTACCTACAAAAAATAGTCATACATAAATATTCAGTATTTAAGTTTGGTAAAGAACACATAGCAGTGAAACTTAAAGTGAGCTAGTAGATGTTTTTTGCTTAATTCATACAGCTCATCCTCTTCACAACAAATGTCTCAGTTTTTTCAAAAACTTACTATTTAAAAAGTTAGCAATAATTAAAATTTTTTCTTCCAGAATATTCAATTCTTAATGGTGATTATTTCCAAAATTCAATCCCATAGTTTTGTATCACTGATTTTTTTTTAATTCCAAAAACGTGCACTTTTACTACTAAAACTTTTTAGTTTATTGATTATTCTACTGAGTAAATTTCATTTTGTAACAGCTTCTAGTGGGCTATGGGAATCACCATGGAAGTAGACATTGTTTCCACAACATAGTTCCTATAATTTTTCAATTTTCCCATTAGCTGATGCATAGTTGAAGAAAATTGCTTTTTTCCTCATTACAATTTTGTATATTCTGATTTTGCAATGTTATTGGTTAGTGATACTATATATAAAATATAACAACTAATTTTGAATTTTTTTTTTTACAGTTGTCTATAAATAGGCATGCCTCTGGGAGTATGCACTTAGTGACCTACTTCATAACATCTCTTGGTCACTACCAATCAACATGTATATTAATTTATGATTTATTCAGTGTCCAATAGCCAAATTGTACAATACCAAGTGTTATTCAGTCCTTGGTAACCTCATGCAATACAAATAATGAGGTGACTATGCACAGTGACTGTGTAACTGCATTCGTCATTATGATGTTTGATAGACAGAACTTGACTGTGAAAGGTTAGCATAAAAATAATGTCACTATGTCAAAATTCTGTAGTGTAAGTGCTACACTGTGATATATGAACTTCTGAAATTATTAACTGCAAGCTGAACATTTGTATTTTATTGGCATTAATAAATGTGAAGAGATTGCAAGAAACAAGACATCGATTAACAGCAGTGCTACTTCACAGGTCAGTACGCTTACAAGCTCAATTACTTCTCAGCTGTCTCATTAGGAATTTGTAGACAGAATAATGATGACTCCTTTTTCTAGAAGTTTTTAACTGCAATCACATTCAATTTCAGAATATTATTGGCAGCTGCAGAGAGTGTAGTTAGTGTGTTACCGCTTAACCACGATGAGATGAACAAGACGTATGTACTGGAAAAAAATTTAAAAGATTGATTAAAGGTGTGCTGCTGAGCGTTCAGCCAAGTTTGCTGCTTCCATTTTATGCACAAAATATTTCGACAGTCAGGACAGTCATCTTCTTTAGGTGCTGAAAGTTGTGTTCTTAGGCAGTGAGACAGATAAAAGTACATCTCATAGCACCTGAAGATGATGACTGAGTTGTCTGTCAATTATTTCATGCATAAAATGGAAACAACAATTTGGCTGAACACCCAGAAGCATGTTATTAACCAAAAACATCAAGAAAACCTGAGAGATCACATTAAAGGTTGACGCCACACAAGATTACTGTGCTATTAACATTTGTCGTATTTACTCGAATGTAAGCCGCACTCGAATCTAAGCCGCACCTGAAAAATGAGACTCGAAATAAAGGAAAAAAAAATTCCCAAATCTAAGCCGCACCTGAAATTTGAGACTCGAAATTCAAGGGGAGAGAAAAGTTTTAGGCCGCACCTCCAAATCGAAACAAAGTTGGTCCATTGTAATATGAGACACAATTTAGGTCGAATGAATGACGATACAGCTACAGTAGTTTGGTTCGAGTCGAAAGCTTAGCAGTTAAGCTTTACCAGGTAGCCATTGCTATGCGTCAGGCGCTCCATCCGTATTTATACGGATACCCTTCCTTTTTCACGTGCTTCGTCTGGTTTGAATCGATTGCTTATTTTGCTTTGATCTGATAAGTGCCATTTTCTATGTTATAGGTGTTTACGTCAGTCACTCCAAGCTGAAAATGCATTACTATACTGTGTCATGCATTGTTTGTCGCATTCTGATAGTGCGTGTTTACGGCCTGTCGCTGCTCGCGGCATGGCTTGCTTTTGTGCGCGCTACCGCCGCCTACAATTAAAAAAAAAAAAAAGAGGAATCGTCTCATTAGCGAAACAATGGCAAGAGACTGCTATTTGTTGTTACTTACACTGCTGCTTTCTTTGATAATGATCAACAAGAACCAAATAATAGACTGCGTATGATAGAACATGTTCTGAATGAGAGTTTGGCGAAAATTGTTCTCCGTTTGAAAATCTTTGCGGCCGCTTCTTTAGTACATCAAATTCTGCACAGAAATTAGTCATCATAGATTTAAAAATCTAGTCAGTTGCCGTGCTTCATTTCTGAGTGTATCACTATTAGGCATAAGAGTAATACGAATATAAACATGACACGATACGTATATTCTTCCGCGTTTGCTGTTGTCTCACTCTAGTTTCGTAGTTTATTTGGCAGACAGGATTTAAATGAGATAGAAGCAAACACAAAAGAATACATGGCAAAATGTTTATATTCGTATTATTCTTATGGTGAAGAGAATACTGCATGTGATTCACATTTCATCAGGTTCCTATTAGCAACAATCTCTTCTCACAGGTAGGAAAATATTCAGAACGTAGAGTTGGCCATATTGACAAAAATCCCAGTATTACCAGTCGGATTTTCGTAGTACATTGAAATTCGAAGATGAACAATACGGAATTTGTATTTACTTCGTTGGATAATGTATGAAAATGCAGTGGTCGAAACTCGGACGGAGAAAAAAAGCTCGTCTTCCAATTTTTTTTTTTTTAATTTTATTTACTGACGCAGAGGTTTAGGTGCCAGTATTTATCTTTGTGCCTACAAAGGATGCCTGTGTAGCGCTACATATATTCGACGGCAAAAGTTAGTTGTGGCGGCACCTATCAACATTTTTCAGAACTTCAGCTTGCTTTGCACTCGATTCTAAGCCGCAGGCGGTTTTTTGGATTACAAGAACCGGAAAAAAAGTGCGGCTTAGATTCGAGTAAATACGGTAGTCAGTAAGCTCACATTACTTACACTATGCAGGAAAGTGATATGAAAAGCTGCAGATTTTGTGCTGGCATATGCCTTTGACAGCACACCAGATGGCACTAAGAAATGCTGTATAGCAGGCACTGAACTAGGTGTGCCTATGACAAGAGAAAACCAAGACATGCCACCAGGCTATGTGCTAATAACGCCTACTGGGCAGTGTGCATATAGACCACCGCTGCCAACCGAGCTGGCTCAGTCTCTCAATCTCAGTACCTCAGTACATCGCATCGGGATTCAATTCACATTGCACCTCAATATGTAGCACTGTGCTCTAGTCTTCCACAGTGATAGTCATCGCCTCACATCTCAGCTAGCTGTGAGGGAATATTAGTCACTGTATGTAGTTGTGATATGGACACAGACAATATTTAAGAATTAGTATATGCTAGTTGATTGCTGTCAATCACAGAAATTCAGACTGGACAGCACTGAAGTTAAGTACTCAATTTGTTCCTGTAATGAAGTGTATTTTAACCATGTGCGCATTTTGTGTTGTAGTGAGAGGAAACCAGCCACCAACCTATCATACCAACCTGTCCTCATTCATCCAGGAACCACAAAACATTACAAAAGGGCACAACAACAACAAGTGGTGATGAGTCTGATCAACAAGCTTTGTTTGCGTTTGATGTGCTCTAGGTTGCTGCATGGGAGCTGTCATTACAGTGATTCTGTTTGCTGATTTGTTCTCAGTGTTGCATGTATTACAGGAGGGGAACTGCAAAACTAATCTATTTCTTATTTCAGAGGTTTTGCACATTGCTTTTCTCTGTCTTTTCCTATTTTGCTGTAATTTGTTAGTGTTAAAATGGATACCCTGCCCCCTCCACCATTGCCCTGCCCCTCAGCTACAGACTGTTCCAGCTCGGGAACTAAATCAGATTTCTCAGTTTCAGGACCAGCAAATCACCACATAGCTGTTTACTTACAGTAATTGCTTCCAACAAGTGCCCCCAAACAACATTCCACCATTTCGGCACTTCAGTGAAAAACAAAAGGAATGGCTCAAATATCTCACCCAGTTCCAGGCCCACTTTGAAGTTCACTGAATTCAAGATACTGTGAAATCTCATTATTTCCTGTCCATCATGGGAACCCCAGATTTCAGTTGTTTCGCCACCGTCAGTGGTATACCAGCTTACAGTGTCTTACTAGGTAGTGTAAACTCAAGTGTGGTTGTGGCAACTTTTATAGTGATGATCCTGATGCGATCACATATAATGTCCCTGATAGCAGAATTAGAGAACAGATTCTCAAGTATTCATATCCTTTGCTCCATCAAGTATTGCAAATATTAGAACAATTTGATTCCCGTGCCATTTTGATCAGGACCTGATCTGTGGGATCGAGTCAACTCTTGCCCACGACCGCTCCACTCAGCCGCCACAATGAGCATGCACACTGATGCACAGACAGCCTAGTAAACAAGTAGTCAGGCCTGTAAATCTAGTGAATTCTTGCCCTCGCTGTTTTGCTTGCCATAAGTGACAACACAACATGCTGCTTCTGGTACAGAGCCCCGCAGGTTTCCATTCCACGCCAGGTGGCATGGAACTCAATGACCAAGCAGCAGTCGCCACCGTAAGCTGTGGTGCGCGCACTCCTGGCCCGAGTGTAACGTGAGGGCGCCACTTTGGAGCACGTGGTCCCAGTGGCCAATAGCAACATACCCTGTCGTGTATTTAGGTGGCTGCCTCTCACTCAGCAAGGCAGTCTGGTATTTGTATTGAGTCGGTTGATATCTCACTTACAGACATTGTGTTTATGTTGTGCTTACTTCCCGTTTACGAGTGGACGTTTTTTTGATTTTGTGAGGTTATCTCTTGTGACCCTGTTGCTTAATACTTTGTTGTTGATCTTGGTGTCTTACTTGGTTGTCTGTCATCATGCTTGTCCTTCCATTCCCGTTCGTCCGTGTTGTTTGTTCTCGGGCCACTCCCATTCGGTGCCACCAAGCTTTCATTTGCGGCAACCCCGCGATCTTTCCTGTCCCAGTTACAACACTGCTCATGTGGAAAGAAAGGCCATGTCCAGACAGTTTGCTTGCAATGGCAAAAGAACACCATTTCTGCCCGCTCTTGCAGCAACAGGTCTCATGCACATTCTGTGAATGCAGCGTTTTCAAAACCTACTAAAGGACCTAGCAGCAATTCAAGTAAGATTGTGCCCTCATCTCGCCTCAGTGCAGTGCAATGCTATTCCAACAAATCATTTGTAACACTACAAATTGCTGGCCATCGCGTTGGCTTTCAAACTGATATGGGTGCTTCTGTAACTTTGCTTAATTGTGCCATGTTCAAACAGTTAAGCTCACCATGCCTGTCAAAATCTAGCATGCACCTCACTGTATACAACAGTCAGGAAATTCCAGTACTTGTACAGTGTCATTTGCCTGCCACTTACAAATCTCACACGAGGACAGTGAAATTTACAATGTTGCTATCAAGAAACAGTGAAAATATTTTTGGCTTAGACTTGTTTGGCCTTAGCATCCAAGACACCGTACTTTCAATGACTGTTTTTAATCCAAAAGACAGTGTAGCTAGTTTGCTTAAGAAATTTCCTGAACCCTTTTCTGATGGACTTGGCAATGCTAAGAATTTTGCAGCACACATTACCCTGAAAGACAATGCATAGCCTAAGTTTTTCCGGGCTCTACCCATTCAGATTGCTTTACGAGACAGAGTAGCCAATGAATTAAAAGAACTGCTGCAATCTTTTCCACTGAATTACAGAAAAATTGCACAGGCCATGGAAGCAGTCCCTGATCTGAAGATTTTGTTGCATTACATTTACACATCTTGGCCTCACTCACTGAACAGTTTTCAGAATGCAGTAGTGTGCCAATACTTTGCTCATTGGCATAAGCTTTCAGTACAACAAGGTGAGATCTTTGTTACAACTGCTTCATCAAGGACACTGGGGAATTGTTCGCATTAAACAGTTAGTGCACCGGCATTACTTGCAGGGCATGGACGCCCACATTCAGCAGATGACATCAAAGTGTCGCACTTGCATGGAAAGCCAATCCGCTCCATCACAGACATTCTCAGCTTGGTCTAAGACTCAATCCCTATGACAAAAAGTGCACGGAGACTTTGCAGGACCATTGTGTAACACCAGTTGGCTCATAGTGGTAGACTCTTTTAGCAAGTTTCCATTTGCGGTGCCTATGAACTCTACCATATCATATAGCACTGTTCAAGTTCTGTCCTCAATTTTTTGCATTGAAGGATTGCCTGAAGTCATTGTTACGGACAATGGACCTCAGTTCATGTCACATTACTTTGAATAGTTTTGTGACTGAAATGGCATTCATCCTCTAAGAAACTCAGTTTCACCCGCATTCCAATTTAGAAGCAGAATGCTTCATATGCACTTTTAAACAACAAATGGACAAGCTTCGCACCTCCCACACATGGGAACAGGTGCTGCAACTTTTCCTCACTTCCTGTTACTCCCACCCATGTGACAGACCATCAACGGTGGAACTTCTGCATGGCTGCCACCATCGGATGCTGCTTCACTTGCTCCTCCCACCACAGCATCCTGCATCGCCAATGGCCCACAAGTATTGCTTTGCACCACGTGATCTTGTTCTTTACAGGGTTTTTGGCCAACATCAGCACTGGGAGCAAGGCAAGACCCGGAAATGCATCGGTACATATATGTATCTAATTGCAGGTCCTAATGGTTTGCAGTGCTGTCACCAGAATCAAATTTGCATTTGCCGTTTGCCCCATGATTCAGCTGCATTTTGTCCCCCAGATACATGCCCTCATGGGACCACATGGCCTTTGCATCTGCCCACTGGTGCCGTCATGGCACCCCACGATGAGCCAATGGCCATCACACTATCGCCGCTCTCAGACCTGATGGACCAGGACCTGCCATCGCCATTGCCATCACTGCACCAGGAGAGGCCCTCAGGACTGTTCATGTATCCTGGGCAGTGTTTTCAAGAGGATTTCCTCTGCTCTCACAAGCCAGATGGCAGGATACGGCCGGGAGTACACCACCCTCCACAGCTACGGCTCCCGGCTCCATTGTTGTTCACATCTCCAGTACACGACAATGGTATGGTGTTTCTGCAGGGGGGATTGTGTAGGCGCACGCCTTCGCCAGTACACTGGTTAGCACTAAGAAACACAGCATAGCAGGCACTGAACTAGATGCACCTATGACAAGAGAAGACCAAGAAACGCTCCCAAGCTACACACTGATAACGTCCCCTGGGGGCAACGTACATATAGGCCGCTGCCACCAACCGAGCTAGATAACAGGACGCAGCATGTTATTCTCAATGGAGAGAAGTCTTCCGAAGTAAGAGTAATTTCAGGTGTGCCGCAGGGGAGTGTCATAGGACCGTTGCTATTCACAATATACATAAATGACCTGGTGGATGACATCGGAAGTTCACTGAGGCTTTTTGCAGATGATGCTGTGGTGTATCGAGAGGTTGTAACAATGGAAAATTGTACTGAAATGCAGGAGGATCTGCAGCGAATTGACGCATGGTGCAGGGAATGGCAACTGAATCTCAATGTAGACAAGTGTAATGTGCTGCGAATACACAGAAAGATAGATCCTTTATCATTTAGCTACAAAATAGCAGGTCAGCAACTGGAAGCAGTTAATACCATAAATTATCTGGGAGTACGCATTAGGAGTGATTTAAAATGGAATGATCATATAATGTTGATTGTCGGTAAAGCAGATGCCAGACTGAGATTCATTGGAAGAATCCTAAGGAAATGCAATCCGAAAACAAAGGAAGTAGGTTACAGTACGCTTGTTCACCCACTGCTTGAATACTGCTCAGCAGTGTGGGATCCGTACCAGATAGGGTTGATACAAGACATAGAGAAGATCCAACGGAGAGCAGCGCGCTTCGTTACAGGATCATTTAGTAATCGCGAAAGCGTTACGGAGATGATAGATAAACTCCAGTGGAAGACTCTGCAGGAGAGACGCTCAGTAGCTCGGTACGGGCTTTTGTCAAAGTTTCGAGAACATACCTTCACCGAAGAGTCAAGCAGTATATTGCTCCCTCCTACGTATATCTCGCGAAGAGACCATGAGTATAAAATCAGAGAGATTAGAGCCCACACAGAGGCATACCGACAATCCTTCTTTCCACGAACAATACGAGACTGGAATAGAAGGGAGAACCGATAGAGGTACTGAAGGTACCCTCCGCCACACACCGTCAGGTGGCTTGCGGAGTATGGATGTAGATGTAGATGTAGAATCTCTCAATCGTAATACCTCGGTACGTCACATCGGTACTCAGTTCACTTTGCACTTCAATACATTGCACTGTGCTCTAGTCTTCCACAGTGATGGTCATTGCCTTGCACCTTAGTTAGCTGTGAGGGAATATTAGTCATTGTATGTAGTTGTGATATGGACATGGACAAGATTTAAGAATTAGTACATGTTATTTCACAGCTGTTAACCACAGAACTTCAGATTGGACATCACTAAAGTTCTCAACTGGTTTCTGTAATAAAGTGTATTTTAACCATGTGTGTATTTTGTGTTGTAGTGAGAGGGAACTGGTCACCCACCAATTATACCACCCTCTCCTCGTCCAGCAAGCAACCATAAAACATTGCAAAAGGGCACAACGACAACAGATTATACTATCTGTATTGCCTAGATTAGTTACATATAAAAATATTTTAGTTAAAATTTCAACATTTCTGTGTTTCATTTTTTGTGAATCAACTTACGAGCAACTTTACAACAATTCGGTCAATTACCTGTAGGAAAATCCTTATCAATTTCTACACCATGTGAGTTTTTACTATTTGCACTCCCAGAGATAACTTCAGAGGAATCAGTTACATTTTCCAGTAAAGAATCTGGATTAACCGCTGGCATGATCATCACTCTGGCATTCTGAAAATGTATGAAACAGTCATGTCATTCCAAAGGAGTTAATGATACTCTCTTTAAAAAATAAATCACATTACATATTAATTACAGTACACATAAAGAATACTGCCAATTAGAATAAAGAAGTTGGAGGACAATTATTTTCTGCAGATATACCATATGAATTCCAGCAAGTTCCACTGACAAATCTTGACAACAGTGGGGTGTGGACTTTTTTGATTCCCTTCACCATCTAGCTTGACACCTGACAGTATCAGTGTGCAAGGTTTACAAGAACAAAACAATGAGTTAACCAAAACTGTATGAATGTTTAATTCAGGATGTGAGAATAAAGAAGACAGAGAGAGACAAATAGGATCAATTTCTATATTCTGTCATTAGTTCTCACCGGGTGTCAATGATTCTCTCTTTCTTTATCTAAAATCATTCTCTGCTGAACAGTGCTTCACTGGCAACATCTGGTGTTTACTATTGTAACATTCTTATTTCTATCATCTCATACAATAAATTACTCAATACTGACAACAATGCAAAAATACTTATTTACAATAAAACAACTGTTGTTGCTTTTATTCTTGTTTATTTTTTACTTTTGTATCAGAGCTGCATTTTCCTCCTACAAATTTCCACCACAGAAAATACACTTTTTATTTGATACCCTTCCAATTTTGAAGCTATTACACCATTAGTCACCAAAGTTGATGAGGATCAACTGCTCTCTATGACACATACACTAAACAGACAGATAGCATGCACATGAGATTGCTCTTCTTATGCAGACACAACTAAAGGTTTCAACCATACTCAAGAGTCACTTTCTGAGTTATAAACAGAAATCAAAACCACGTAACACTAACACTGCAAAACAGTTTTATTCAGGGTGTCCCAGGAGGAATGATGATTAGTCAGGGCTAGAACTGACGTCTTTGTGATCTGGATCAAGGGTGAGAACACCCTACTCACATTTCTCCAGACCTCAATACCTTCTTTCCTAATTGCTTCACCTGGTCCATCTCAATCCAACAAGCCACCTTCCTTGATGTTGATGTACACCTCAAAGATGGCTAGATCAGTACCTCTGTCCATATCAAACCTACCAACCACCAGCAATACTTCCACTTTGACAGCTGCCACCCATTCCATACCAAGAAGTTCCTTTCATACAGCCTAGCCAACCATGGCCATCGCATCTGCAGTGACAAGCAGTGGCTCTCAAAATACACCGAGGGTCTCACTGAGTCCTTTACAGATTGTAATCAACCTTGTACAAGAACAGGTCACCCAAGCCTAATCTTTCCAGTCACACACCCCCTCCCAAAGCCCCACCGTTCAGCCACAGAGGAGCATTCCCAACGTGACTCAGTACAACCCAGGACTGGAACAACTGAATTCTTTGACAGGGTTTCGACTAGCTCTCATCATGCCCTGAAATGAGAAATGTCCTCTACCCACTGTCCTTCTGCCACCCCCCCTCCCCAAAGTGGTAGTCCACCACCCACCAAACCTATAAATATCCTCGTCCATCCCTATGAAGGCCATGCTCCCAACCTCTTGCCTCATATTCCTGTAGTAGACCTAGATGCAAGACATGTTCCATACATCCTCCCACCATCACCTACTCCAGTCCGGTCTCAAAAATCACCTTTCCCATCAAACTAACTGTGAAACCATTCGTGTGATCTACAAAGTAATCTGCAACCACTGTGCTGCATTCTACATGGGCATGACAACTGACAAACTGTCTGTCCGCATGAATGGCCACAGACAAACTGTGGCCAAAAAACAATGGGACCACCATATTGCTGAGCATGCCACCAAACACAGTGTTCTTCATTTCAGTGACTGCTTCACACCCTGTGTCACCTGTATCCTTCACACCAACACCAGCTTTTCTAAATTGCACAGGTGGGAACTCTCCCTGCAATATATGCTATGTTCCCATAACCCTCCTGGCCTCAAACTTCATTAGTCTTTGTCCTTACCCATCTAGCTTCTTCCCTGTTCCCATTCCAGCACTACACAGCCCTTCATTCCACCAATGCACTCAGTCCTTTTACTTCTCTCCTTCTCCACTACACTGCCCCCCCCCCCCCCCCCTCTGTCTTACTTCCCAACTGCATCTAACTGCCTTACCCTCTCTCCACCTCATCCCTGCATGCTCCCACAGCACCACTTTGATACCCACAAACCTTACCCTGCTATCCCTCCCCCTCCCCATGTCAGCCACTTCCTTAGCCCCACCCGGTTGCCTCTCCCCCATCATGCATTGCTGTTTGAAGTCAAGCTTCAGCTGCCAGAGACTGTGATCATGCGTGAGTTGTGTTTGCATGTGTGTGTGCTCATGCATGTGTGTGTTTGTGTGTATGTTGTCTATTTTTGACAAAGGCCTTGTTGGCTGAAAGCTTATTGTATGACAGTCTTTTTAGCTGTGCCTATCTGTGAGTCAGCATCTCCACTATACGGTGAGTAGTAACTATTCCCTCAAAAAGTTTATGGTAAATAATCCACTCCAGTTCAAAAGGAATAATGATGTCGATAATGACAATACCTGAAGGAAAAATGATTACTCCACATTCAGATTACCCTTAGAATGAAAAGATGTGCATAATGCAGCAATTTAAATTTTTGATCACTTACTCAGTGATACAAAATCTCTGATAGACAACAAAGTAAAATTTGGAAACAAATTGAAAAAAATTCTCCTTGTCAACTCCTCCTATTCCATAGAAGAGGAAACTGGGGTACGTAAAATTTTCAGAAGCAACTTGTGAAGCATTGGGATCTGGAATTGTACATGTTTAAGGAATCATTACTTCTATGAAACTATACCTCAGATCAATATTTGTCTATTGTGACAATTGCTATAGGCCCCAGACTGTCTTCCTTGGAACTGATGGTAGCATGGAACTCCTGCCAAACTGAAGAATTCCCACACATTACAGCATCAAATGGATAAAGACCGATTCAGCAAACTGACATTGTTTCAAGTAACTTTTCATCAACATTTTTCTAAATCGGATTTGTATTGCATGTTACAAAACGAGATATAGGATGTATGGTAGGTTCAAAAGTATGGCAGCTGAGTTAATGTTTGGAGCACTGGCCTTTATTCTGGCAGTTATTTTAAACTTGACATTGTATTTGGTGATATACACACCAAAAAAAGTTTTGCAGCACCTCGGTTCCAAGAGTTCCAGAACTTGTATAGAAAATTGGAATAGAGATCAATATAAACATCATTTTCGCCCTTTTTATTGTTCATGAAAACCACACATTGCATGTTGTACCACCATACAAAGAGACCTCCAAAGATGGTGGTCCAGACTGCTGTACACACCAGTGCCTCTAATACCCAGTAGCATAACCTCTTGCATTGATATATGCCTGTATTCGTCATGGCATACTATCCACAAGTTCATCAAGGCACTGTTGGTCCAGATTGACCAACTCCTCAATGGCGATTCAGCATAGATCCCTCAGAGTGGTTGGTGCGTCGCGTCGTCCATAAACAGCCCTTTTCAAACTATCCCAAGCATGTTGGTAGGGTTCATGAATGGAGAACATGCTGGCCACTCTAGTTGAGTGTTGTCGTTATCCTGAAGGAAGTCATTTACAAGATGTGCACGATGGGGGCGCGAATTATTGACCAGGAAGACGAATGTCTCACTGATGTGTGTGCACTATCAGTCAAAGGGTGGCATTCACATATCGTACAGCCATTACAGCGCCTTCCATGACCACCAACGGCGTACGTTGGCCCCACATAATGCTACCCCAAAACGGCAGGGAACCTCCACTTTGCTGCACTTGCTGGACACTGTGTCTAAGGCATTCATGCTGACCGGGTTGTCTCCAAACACATCTCCCACAATTGTCTGGTTGAAGGCGTGTGCGACACTCATCGGAGAAGAGAAGGTGAAGCCAATTTTGAGCAGTTCATTCGCGTTTTGTTGGGCCCATCTGTACCATGCTGAATAGTGTCCTGGTTGCAAAGATGGACCTCACCATGGACATCGGGAGTGAAGTTGCACATCATGCAACCTATTGCACTCAGTTTAAGTCATAACACGACGTCCTGTGGCTGCACGGAAAGCATTATTCAACATGGTCGCATTGCTGTGAGTGTTCCCCTGAGCCACAGTCTGTAGGTAGCGGTCATCGACTGCAGTCGTAGCCCTTGGGCATCCTGAGCGAGGCATGTCATCGACAGTTCCTGTCTCTCTGTATCCCCTCCATGTCCGAACAACATTGCTTTGGTTCACTCTGAGATGCTGGACACTTCCCTTGTTGAAAGCCCTCCCTGGCACAAAGTAACAATGTGGTTGTGATCGAACCGCAGTATCGACCATCTATACATGGTTGAACTACAGACAACATGAGCCATGTACCTCCGCCCTGGTGGAATGACTGAAACTGATCGTCTGTCAGACCCCCTCCGTCTGATAGGCACTGGTAAGCATGGTTGTTTACATCTTTGGGTGGGTTTAGTGACATTTCTGAACAGTCAAAGGGACTGTGTATGTTATACAATATCCACAGTCAGCAAGTATCTTCAGGAGTTCGGGGTGATGCAAAGCTTTTTTAATCTATGTATAAAAGGGTGTCCTTTACCCTATTCGAAATAGTTTTGCAGTGTCTTTCTTCAAATCGAAAGCGCTCTTAGAAGGTACAACTTTAATTTAGTCTTTTCATCTGTAAAATGTGACATTAATGAATAGAAACTATTATTACTTACACTCATCAACCCACACTTGCATTTGCAACACTCAAATCATTTTTATTTTTGTGGAATAACTGGTCATTAGAGAGCATGAATTAGTAACTTATAATTTTGGCAAACCATATTTATAAAATTTTTAAAATGCTGTATACCTAATTCCATAATTTTATTTAATCTGTTTGGATTTATTGCACTGAGAGACTTACTTATCAGTTGGAGTCAGGGCTTCAGAAAAGAAAATAAACCATTATTTAGTTGGGAACCAAATGACCATGACAGGCTGGATGAAGATTGAAACTCACTTGACTCCCTTGAAGAACTTCATCTGAAGTGTAAGCAGACAACAGTGAGGACAATCCATGAGAAAGGATTTCTTGAATTGCTGCAGAAGAATCATTGGTTGATTGCTAACATGAATGGCTTTCTTACCCGCACCATACCATACCTACACATTGAATAATTTATTTTCTTGTGTTTAAACTGTTACTACTACTACTACTACTACTGTTAATAGTGATGGTGGCAGTAGTGCAGTAGTAAAATTATTGTTGGTTGCAGTGATTAGGATGATCTGGTGGAGCCAGATTTGATGGAAAATTTATATGGATGAAGCATTTTAATAGTATATGGTTTATTATTTGCTCCACTGTTTGGGACGTGCAGCAAGAGGCTGTGGCATTTCTCTCTCAGAACTCTGTAAGCTCTAGTACAAGTAATGAGTGATGATTCTATGTTTCTCTCTGATTTACTGTTTGACCCTTTTTCAGGCAGTTAATGAAGATGGCACCTTATTACTGTAAAATCCTATTGGCCACATTACATACCATAACTCTGTAGTGGTGTTTCTTTGAGGTAATGACATTTGACAAACCTCTCACAATTTTTACAAAACTGATCAAGGTTCATTGTTTCTTTACAGTCCCCCTTTTCTGAAAATGCCTTCAGAAGCTGATGCACATACGTCAAAATATCATACCTGAGCGAAAAGCTCCAGTTTTTGGCACTTGCATTCCATCTTTAAGCAGTGAAAGCATTGTTATCTTTTGATTTAAGCAAACTTTCATTTGATTTGCTGGTGAGAGATACAAAAACATATGCATCAATAGGCCTTTAAAACTTAATTTAATGCAGAGCATCAACACTTTGCTCAACTTAGCAACCAACCAATATTTTTGAAGTGTTTTTGCAGGACATTATAATTTTTACAGTGACAGCTGGCAAAGCATTTATCAGGATACAAAGCAATGTCACCCATCTCATACACAGTGCTGTGTAAAACTGGTGATGTTGGAGTGCTCAGAACGTCAATGAGATGTTTGACATTAAATGAATCCCATGACATAGTGAAAAGCAAAATATTCTCTCGTGACAGTAAACAGACATGATTTACCCCAAGAAAGTGTGTTGAAATTGTTAACTAGTTGATGAATGGCACATGGAAAATTTATCATGTGGGCTGGATTCTCATTCAGTTCAGTAAATTGTAATTTTTGTGTAATTACTTTCCAATGATAGTTCCATTAGATCACACAAAGTTAATTTTCTGAAGTGTTTTCCACCACAGTAGGCTTATGTAATTCATGGTGAGAATGCACATGTGGGTTAATAGTCACGTACCTAGATTGTCGTTGTTCTATGTAATTCATTTCAAGAAAAATACTTTTTCTTCATGGGTAAACAACTTCTTAGCACTCCTGAAAAACGGTCTGTCTGTCTGTCTGTCTGTCTGTCTCTCTCTCTCTCTCTCTGTGTGTGTGTGTGTGTGTGTGTGTGTGTGTGTGTGTAAAAGGGTGGGAGGGGGGATGGTTATATTTGGTGACATTAACCTTTACCCAATTTGATATATTTTTGCAGTGTGTTTATCTTCAGATTGAAAGCACTCTTAGAAGGTACAACTTTAATTTAATCTTCTCATCTATAAAATGTGGCATTAGTGTTAAGAAAATAATATTATTTACAGTTGCCCACACATTGCTACACTTTGTCCGCCGCTCGTAGTCTCGCGGTAGCGTTCTCGCTTCCCGAGCACGGGGTCCCGGGTTCGATTCCCAGCGGGGTCAGGGATTTTCACCTGCCTCGAGATGACTGGGTGTTTGTGTTGTCCTCATCATTTCATCATCATCCAGGAAAGTGGCGAAATTGGACTGAGCAAAGATTGGGTAATTGTACGGGCGCTGATAACCACGCAGTTGAGCGCCCCACAAACCAAACATCATCTCTCACATTGCTACACTCAGTATCATTTTTAATTTTATGAAATAACTGGTCATTAGAGTGTTCAATAACATTTCTCAAATTTGTTGCTTATAATGTTGACAAAGCATATTTATGATGTTGTGTAACGTATACCTAAATCTCAAATTTAAAAAGAAAGATGATGAGACTTACCAAACAAAAGCGCTGGCAGGTCGATAGACACACAAACAAACACAAACATACACACAAAAATCTAGCTTTCGCAACCAACGGTTGCCTCGTCAGGAAAGAGGGAAGGAGAAGGAAAGACAAAAGGATATGGGTTTTAAGGGAGAGGGTAAGGAGTCATTCCAATCCCGGGAGCGGAAAGACTTACCTTAGGGGAAAAAAAGGATAGGTATACACTCGCGCACACACACACATATCCATCCGCATATACACAGACACAAGCAGACATTTGTAAAGGCAAAGAGTTTGGGCAGAGATGTCAGTCGGGACGGAAGTACAGAGGCAAAGATGATGTTGAAAGACAGGTGAGGTATGAGCGGCGGCAGATTGAAATTAGAAATTAGCGGAGATTGAGGCCTGGCGGATAGCGAGAAGAGAGGATATGCTGAAGGGCAAGTTCCCATCTCCGGAGTTCAGACAGGTTGGTGTTAGTGGGAAGTATCCAGATAACCCGGATGGTGTAACACTGTGCCAAGATGTGCTGGCCGTGCACCAAGGCATGTTTAGCCACAGGGTGATCCTCATTACCAACAAACACTGTCTGCCTGTGTCCATTCATGCGAATGGACAGTTTGTTGCTGGTCATTCCCACATAGAACGCTTCACAGTGTAGGCAGGTCAGTTGGTAAATCACGTGGGTGCTTTCACACGTGGCTCTGCCTTTGATCGTGTACACCTTCCGGGTTACAGGACTGGAATAGGTGGTGGTGGGAGGGTGCATGGGACAGGTTTTACACCGGGGGCAGTTACAGGGGTAGGAGCCAGAGGGTAGGGAAGGTGGTTTGGGGATTTCATGGGGATGAACTAAGAGGTTACGAAGGTTAGGTGGACGGCGGAAAGACACTCTTGGTGGAGTGGGGAGGATTTCATGAAGGATGGATCTCATTTCAGGGCAGGATTTGAGGAAGTCGTATCTCAAATTTTATTTACTCTGATTGGATTTATAACACTAAGAAATTTACTTATTGATTGTTGCAACTGAAAATCAGTTGTGGTGAGGCCATCATAAAAGAAAGTAAATTAGTATGTAATTGGGAATTAATGAATCATGACAGGCTGGATACTGATTGAAACTCACTTTGACTCCCTGGAAGAGCTCCATCTGAAGTATTAGCAGGCATGAATGAGGACAATCCTTAAGAAAGGCTTTCTTGAATTGCTGTAGAAGAATCATTGGTTGATTGTTATGTTGAATGGCTTCCTGACCCGCATCATACCAGAGGTACTGTTGGATGCTTGGGCTTCAGATATTTGATGAGGATTGAGAACAACAGGAAGTTATCTGCTAGCAATAATATAATTTTCCTTTTCTTTACACAGTTCAATAGAATCAAACCATATGCCCCTTAAGGCACTTATTGTTGAAGACTGTATCTGACTAATGTTTCATAGCACTGCAAAAAGTTTTATATAGGAAAATTAAAATATTACTATTAAGAGGCACTTTCTAGATAGAAAAAGTTACAACAAAAACAGTTGTACACAAAGCATGTTCTGTAAACTTTACACACACTATAAACATAATATTTAATAATGTCAGATACAAACTATTATTATTATTATTATTATTATTATTACAATAATGAACAATATCGATGGCGATCTGAATTCAAATGGGGAGTGCTGAGTCAAGAAGGAATCAAGTCAAACTGGAAGATGGATCATTGAATGAGCCAAGAGCACTGAAAACTAAATTGGTGAGTGAGAAAAAAAGAGTCGAATGACTCATCGGCTGACTCATGATCTGATCTGTTCTAGTCCCAGTCAAAATAAAAACTGTCCCAATCCCAGGCAGGACAGTACTGGAGAATGGTCAAAAAAGCGTGTCATTTTGGAACTGATCTGGCAGCTTCAAGTTTTTGTGTCTATTTTGCACACATCTTTTGCATTATGCAGTACAAAGATCAGGGTTTAATATGTTGAGAATGAGTTATTATAGTTGGAGCATGAACTTTGTTGGGGGAAAGCAGTTGGTTGTGTCCCTGTTACAGAAATAATCCTGGAAATCGCCTTAAGCCATTTAGAAAAACCACAGAAAATCTAAATTTGGACAGTCACATGGGAAATTAACCCTGCTCCTACAGAATGAGAAACTATAGTTTTAACCACTTTGCTTTCAAGATGATGCAAACTTTGCATATCTCTCTTGAATGTTTTCTCCATCATATGGGCCTAGCAGGTTGTTCCTCAAGCTTTGGTGAAGAACTATGCCTGCTGGTCAGACTACAAGTTCTCGCTGTTTATTGACTTGTTTTAATTAATAAAGAGCAACCTGCTCCTGAAATAGTTAAAAGAGCTACATCCTTCTATGGAGTGAGCAATTGATGACTCAGAAAAAAACAAGTGGTAGCTCTTCAGATCCAAAACGTATCACCCGTGAAGTCACTGAACAGAACATACATTCTAGGGCAGTCTGTGCAACAGTGTCCCATGGAAGATGGTGAATTGTCGCATATGTTCTAGCGTTATAGTAACAAATTTCTCCAAAGCCACAGAAAAATGTGCTATAGATGACGTGTGTGTGTGTGTGTGTGTGTGTGTGTGTGTGTGTGAGAGAGAGAGAGAGAGAGAGAGAGAGAGAGAGAGAGAGAGAGAGAGTTTTTTGTTAATAGATTTTTCTAGCAAGAAAAGAATAGAAAGCGGAGAAAGGTCAGTTCTTTAGAATCTGCATTAATGCATAAAACACTTTCTCACCTTTTACTTCTGCTCGATTTGAAATGGCACCTTTCATGGAGTTGACATTTTGATAGCACCATTGAAGAAACTGTCATTTTGGTCAATTCAGTGCTTCACTACAAGAGACCATACCCTACAGGACAGGAATGCTTGACATTTCACCAGAGTGGGCATGCTGCAAGGAACTAACTTACGAGAACTGGTCAGCTAGTTCTCCATTCACTACTCACCACTTGCATACCACCATTTTCTCATCAAGCACTTACTACTCACCTACCATTCCTCACTTGCCTACACCACTACTCCACACAGATCAGATCACAAGGCAGCCCACAAGTCATTCCATTCTTTGCTCACTCACTGATTCAGTTTTCAGTGCTCGTGGCTCATTCACTTATTCATCTTGCAGTTTCACTTGATTCCTTCTTGACCCAGCACTCCACATTTGAATTCAGCTCCCCTTCAATATTGTACATTATTGTAATAATAATAGTATGTATATTACATTATTAAATTTTGTTTACAGTGTGTGTATAGATTACAGAAAACGCTTTGTGTACATTTGTTTTTGTTGTAACTTTTCCTATCTAGAAAGTGCCTTTTAACAGTAATATTTTAATTTTTCTATATAAAATATTTTGCAATACTGTGAGACGTAGGTCAATCACACAGTCTTCACCTATAAGTACTTTTAGAGGTATACTATATAAAGAAAAGGAAAATTATGTTATTGCTAGTAGATAACTTCCTGTTGTTCTAGCTCCTTATCAAACAAGAAAATGATATCTGAAGCCCAAGCATCCAACACTACCTCTTGTATGATGTGGGTCAGAAAGCCATTCAATGTAGCAATCAACCAATGATTCTTCTGCAGCAGTTCAAGAAAGCCTTTCTTATAGATTGTCCTCACTCATGCCTGTTTACACTTCAGATGAAGCTCTTCCAGGGAGTCAAAGTGAGTTTCACTTAGTATCCAGCCTGTCATGATTATTTAATTCCCAATTACATACTAATTTATATCCTTATATGATGGACTCAACCCAACTGATTTTCAGTTGCAACAATCAATAAGTAAATTTCTTAGTGTTATAAATCCAATCAGAGTAAATAAAATTTGAGATTTAGGTATACGTTACACAACATCATAAATATGCTTTGTCAACATTATAAGCAACAAATTTGAGAAATGTTATTGAACACTCTAATGACCAGTTATTTCATAAAATTAAAAATGATACTGAATGTTGCAATGTGTGGGCAACTGTAAATAATATTATTTTCTGCACACTAATGCCACATTTTATAGATGAGAAGATTAAATTAAAGTTGTACCTTCTAAGAGTGCTTTCAATCTGAAGATAAACACACTGCAAAAATATATCAAATTGGGTAAAGGTTAATGTCACCATATATAACCCCCCCCCCCTCCCACCCTTTTACACACACACACACACACACACACACACAGACTGTTTTTCAGGAGTGCTAAGAAGTTGTTTACCCATGAAGAAAATGTATTTTTTTTTAAAATGAATTACATAGAAAAATGACAATCTAGGTACGTGACTATTGACCCATATGTGAATTCTCACCATGAATTACATAAGCCTATTGTGGTGGAAAACACTTCAGCAAATTGACTTTGTGTGATCTAATGGAATTTTCATTGGAAAGTAATTACACAAAAATTACAGTTTACTGAATTGAATGAGAATCCAGCCCACATGATAAATTTTCCATGTGCCATTCATCAACTAGTTAATTTCAACACACCTGCTTGGGGTAAATCATGTCTGTTTACTGTCACGAGAGAATATTTTGCTTTTCACTACGTCATAGGATTCACTTAATGTCAAGCATCTCATTGATGTTCTGAGCACTCCAACATCACCAGTTTTACACAGCACTGTATATGAGATAGGTGACATTGCTTTGTACGACTTATCTTAGAAGCTAGATTAAGGAAAGGTAAACCTACGTTTCTAGCATTTGTAGACTTAGAGAAAGCTTTTGACAATGTTGATTGGAATACGCTCTTTCAAATTCTGAAGGTGGTAGGGGTAAAATACAGGGAGCGAAAGGCTATTTACAATTTGTACAGAAACCAGGTGGCAGTTATAAGAGTCGAGGGTCATGAAAGGGAAGCAGTGGTTGGGAAGGGAGTGAGACAGGGTTGTAGCCTATCCCCGATGTTATTCAATGTCTATATTGAGCAAGCAGTGAAGGAAACAAAAGAAAAATTCGGAGTAGGTATTAAAATCCATGGAGAAGAAATAAAAACTTTGAGGTTCGCCGATGACATTGTAATTCTGTCAGAGACAGCAAAGGACTTGGAAGAGCAGTTGAATGGAATGGATAGTGTCTTGAAAGGAGGATACAAGATGAACATCAACAAAAGCAAAACGAGGATAATGGAATGTAGTCGAAGTAAGTCGGGTGATGCTGAGGGAATTAGATTAGGAAATGACACACTTAAAGTAGTAAAGGAGTTTTGCTATTTTGGGAGCAAAATAAGTGATGATGGTCGAAGTAGAGAGGATATAAAATGTAGACTGGCAATGGGAAGGAAAGCGTTTCTCAAGAAGAGAAATTTGTTAACATCGAGTATAGATTTAAGTGTCAGGAAGACATTTCTGAAAGTATTTGTATGGAGTGTAGCCATGTATGGAAGTGAAACATGGACGATAACTCGTTTAGACAAAAAGAGAATAGAAACTTTCGAAATGTGGTGCTACAGAAGAATGCTGAAGATTAGATGGGTAGATCACATAACTAATGAGGAGGTGTTGAAGAGGACTGGGGAGAAGAGAAGTTTGTGGCACAACTTCACTAGAAGAAGGGATCGGTTGGTAGGACATGTTATGAGGCATCAAGGGATCACCAATTTGGTATTGGATGGCAGTGTGGAGGGTAAAAATTGTAGAGGGAGACCAAGAGATGAATACACTAAGCAGATTCAGAAGGATGTAGGTTGCAGTAGGTACTGGGAGATGAAGAAGCTTGCACAGGATAGAGTAGCATGGAGAGCTGCATCAAACCAGTCTCAGGACTGAAGACCACAACAACAACAAATGCTTTGCCAGCTGTCACCGTAAAAATTATAATGTCCAGCAAAAACATTTCAAAAATATTGGTTGGTTGCTACATTGAGCAAAGTGTTGATGCTCTGCATTAAATTAAGTTTGAAGGCCTATTCATGCAGATGTTTTTGTATCTCTCACCAGCAAATCAAATGAAAGATTGCTGAAATCAAAAGCACTACACACGCTGGCAGACGACATTCACTGGGCATTCGCCATAGCCACATTCTGTCATCAGATCGCCACATTGTGTACCGTGATTCGTCACTCGACACAACATTTTTCCACTGTTCAATCGTCAAATGTTCATGATCCTTACACCAAGCAAGGCATCGTTTGGCATTTACCGGCGTGATATGTGGCTTATGAGCAGCCGCTTGATCATGAAATCCAAGTTTTCTCACCTCCCGCCTAACTGTCATAGTGTTTGCAGTGGATCCTGATACAGTTTGGAATTCCTGGTATGATGGTGTGGATAGATGTCTGCCTATTACACATTACGACCCTCTTAAACTGCTGGCGGTCTCTGACAGTCAACAGACGAGGTTGGGCTGTACGCTTTTGTGCTGTACGTGTCCCTTCACGTTTCCACTTCACTATCACATCGGAAACAGTGGACCTAGGGATGTTTAGGAGTGTGGAAATCTCGCATACAGACTTATGACAAAAGTGACACCCAATCACCTGACCACGTTCAAAGTCCGTGAGTTCCGCGGAGCGCCCCATTCTGCTCTCTCACAATGTCTAATGACTACTGAGGTCACTGATATGGAGTACCTGGCAGCAGGTGGCAGCACAATGCACCTAATATGAAAAACATATGTTTTTGTGGTGTCCGGATACTTTTGATCACATAGTGTACGTGGGATTAAATGCCTACACACAGGTCACGTAATTCACAGAAATAACAGACCTCTCATTTGCGTACGCAGTGGTGGCTTTCATATTAATTACATTAGGCGTCAACAAAAGTTCATTAAAATCCTCCTGAAACTACTGTAGCAAACTTATGGCTCTGAGAGACGGGCAATTATACTGGTGAAAGATGGTGAAGAGCTGCCGGCCGGGGTGGCCAAACGGTTCTGGGTGCTGCAGTCTGGAGCTGCGTGGCCGCTGCGGTCGCAGGTTCGAGTCCTGCCTTGGGCGTGGGTGGGTGTGTGTGGTGTCCTTGGGTTGGTTGGGTTTGGGTGGTTCTGGGTTCTGGGGGACTGGTGGCCTCGGAGGTTGGGTCCCATGGTGCTTGGAACCTTTTGAACCATTTGATGGAAAAGAGCCACAGTGGTACAACAACTGAGTTAGAAAACAGCTGTGGAAGCAAAGGGAACTTCACAGCGAACATAAACATAGCCAAAGCCTTGCAGACAAACAAAAATTACGCGAAGCGAAATGTAATGTGAGGAGAGTTATGCGAGAGGTGTTCAATGAATTCGAAAGTAATGTTCTACGTACCGACTTAGCAGAAAATCCTAAGAAATTTTGGTCTTATGTCAAAGTGGTAGGTGGACATCTAGACTCTCTGTGACCAAAATTGTACTGATAGAGGATGACAGACTAAAGGCCAAAATACTAAATGTATTTTTCCAGAGCTGTTTTTCAGAGGAAGACTGCACTGTAGTTCCCTCTCTAGATTATCGCACAGATGGCAAAATGGTAGATATCGAAATAGACAACAGAGGGATAGGGATACAATTAAAATCGCTCAAAAGAGAAAAGGCCACTGGACCTGATGGGATACCAGTTCGATTTTACACAGAGAATGCGAAGGAACTTGCCCCCCTTCTTGCAGCAGTGTACCGTAGGTCTCTAGAAGAGCATAGCATTCCAAAGGATTGGAAAAGGGCACAGGTCTCCCCGTTTTTAAGAAGGGACGTCGAACAGATGTGCAGAACTATAGACCTATATCTCTAATGTCAATCAGTTATAGAATTTTGGAACACATATTATGTTCGAGGATAATGACTAGAAATCTACTCTGTAGGAATCAGCATGGGTTTCGAAAAAGATGATCGTGTGAAACCCAGCTCGCTCTATTCATCCACTAGACTCAGAGGGCCATAGACACAGGTTCCCAGGTAGATGCCGTGTTTCTTGACCTCCGCAAGGCGTTCAATACAGTTCCCCACAGTCGTTTAATGAACAAAGTAAGAGCATATGGACTATCAGACCAATTGCGTGATTGGATTGAAGATTCCTAGATAACAGAACGCAGCATGTCATTCTCAATGGAGAGAAGTCTTCCGAAGGAAGAGTGATTTCAGGTGTGCCGCAGGGGAGTGTCGTAGGACCGTTGCTATACACAATATACATAAATGACCTTATGGATGACATCGGAAGTTCAGTGAGGCTTTTTGCGGATGATGCTGTGGTATATTGAGAGGTTGTAACAATGGAAAATTGTACTGAAATGCAGGAGGATCTGCAGCGAATTGACGCATGGTGCAGGGAATGGCAATTGAATCTCAATGTAGACAAGTGTTATGTGCTGCGAATACATAGAAAGAAAGATCCCTTATCATTTAGCTACAATATAGCAGGTCAGCAACTGGAAGCAGTTAATTCCATAAATTGTCTGGGAGTAGGCATTACGAGTGATTTAAAATGGAATGATCATATAAAGTTGATCGTCAGTAAAGCGGATGCCAGACTGAGATTCACTGGAAGAATCCTAAGGAAATGCAATCCGAAAACAAAGGAAGTAGGTTACAGTACACTTGTTCGTCCACCGCTTGAATATTGCTCACCAGTGTGGCATCTGTACCAGACAGGATTGATAGAAGAGATAGAGAAGATCCAACGGAGAGCAGCGCATTTCGTTACAGGATCATTTAGTAATCGCGAAAGAGTTACAGAGATGATAGATAAACTCCAGTGGAAGACTTTGCAGGAGAGACACTCAGTAACCCGGTACAAGCTTTTGTTGAAGTTTTGAGAACATACCTTCACCGAGGAGTCAAGCAGTATATTGCTCCCTCCTACATATATCTTGCGAAGAGACCATGAGGATAAAATCAGAGAGATTAGAGCCCACACAGAAGCATACTGGCAATCCTTCTTTCCACGAACAATACGAGACTGGAATAGAAGGGAGAACCGATAGATGTACTCAAAGTACCCTCTGCCACACACCGTCAGGTGGCTTGCAGAGTATGGATGTAGACATAGACATAGACGTAGATAACAATGCTTTCACTGCTTAAAGCTGGAATGCAAGTGCCAAAAACTGGAGCTGTTTTCTCAGTATGTTATTATGATGTATGTGCATCAGCTTCTGAAGGCAGTTTCAGAAAAGGGGGACTGTAAACAAACAACGAGCCTCGGTCGGTTTCACAGAAAGTGTGAGAGGTTTGTCAAATATCATTACCTCAAAGAAACACCACTGCAGCATTATGGTACATAATGTGGCTAAGCAAGTTAAAAATACAGTTTAAGGTCTAGCATTTTATGATAATAATGGTGTCATCTTCATTAATTGCCTGAAAAAGGGTCAAACAGTAAATCAGAGACAAACATAGCATCATCACTCATTACTAGTGCTAGAGCTAACAGAGTTCTGAGAGAGAAATACCACAGCCTCTTGCTGCACTTCCCAAACAGTGAAGCAAATAATAAACCATCTACTATTAAAATGCTTCATCCATATAAATTTTCGATCAAATCTGGCTCCACCAGACTACCACCTAATCACTGCAACCAACAGTAATTTTACTTCTATTACTACATTACTGCCACCATGAATATTAATAGTAGTAGTAATAATAACAACAATAATAATAATAATAACATTTTAAACACAGGAAAATAAATTATTCAATGTGTAGGCTGTGTGTCTCTACTTTGGAGTCATGTTTTGTAGAGAAAAATCCTGATCTTGAAAGGCTTATTGGCATGCTTATAATGTATTCATTTGAAGGGATAAATGTTGAATAAATGCATCATTCAGATCATTTCCTGCATCGTAGGATACAAACTCATTAGGTACTCACTGTACTCAAGATGTGAACATTGGTTTCAGTCCATTAAGAGTAACTCACCTTTAAAACTTGTGAGACGTCACCACTATCTGCTGAATTTCTTTCTGACAAAAGGTGAAATGCAAATCTCAATGCAAGCTCTGTTGTAACTGGTTCAGCATAAAGTCCACCAACCAATGCCAATGTTGGGAGTGTTTCAATCGGTTTACTACCAGAAGTCTGTCTTGGGAAGATATCCAGTACCAAAATGTCTTTTTCTCCAGAACTTTTTCCTAATCTGGACAAATTAGAAATTTATCAGTGTAATGCACATGCAATACATGCAACTATAAATATAATCAAATTATGTCCAACTAATATTTTTGTTGAAGACTAAGGAAGAGATGGTGAGATCAAAGTAGGCCCTGGGCCTAACCCTGGTGGTGTGGATGAGGAAGAGAAAGAGGAAGAAGAATAAGGAGAAGATTTTTGTCGCCAATTTCAAAATCTCCTTTACATACAGAAATACTGAGTTTACAATTTTACATTTTAGTTAATGTATTTTTAAATTCCTTAACACATTTCATTTTGGTAGGACAATAAAATCATATGATTTACAAGGTGAAATTTACATTTCTAAATCAGTTTGGTTATGAAATACTGACTTCATTTAGCCATCAAATAGAAAATCAGCTAAAGAGAGCAATGCACAGGCACACAGGAATCATGGAAGCACACGCGCGCGCGCGCACACACACACACACACACACACACACACACACACACACACACACACAGCCTGATACTGACTGGAGAAAGTAGGTGATTAGTAATGTTGGTTGTGACAAGCAACGAGTAACAGAGGGATGTGGAATGAGTAGAAGAAGGAGCAACACAGGAGATATTAGAAAAGATCATTACTGAGTGGAACATACATGTGTGTGTAAGAGCAAGTTTGAGGACCATTAAGAGGAACATTGAGAGAAAATAGATAGTAAGAAGAAGATAGGGACAACGAGATAAGAAAAACAATTGATGAGCTGGCTGGAGTGGCAAATAAGAAAAGGGAGGTCGGGTGAGATGCTTTGCTCGTTCTTATACTTCCATGGAACCCACTGTGATCCCCCCCCAGGCCCAGTGTCTATCAGTCATTCCATTCTGCTGCAAATTATTTGTGTTAGTTTTTTGCTATTCTGACTTATTAAACTGGTGGTTCAGTAATATTCACACCTGTCAGCACTTGAATTCTTTGGAACTGGGATTACTACATTTTTCTTGAAATATGATGGTATTCTGTCTCTCTTCTTTACCCTGAATATCGGGTGGAATAACATTGTCATAGTTTATTTTCCTAAGGATCTCAGCAATTCTGAGGGAATGTCATCTACTCCATGTGCCATCTACTCAAATTAGGTCTTTCATTTTTGTGTCCAATTCCTCCCAAATTATCAAATCTCCCATCTCAGTTTTATCTGTTTCCTCTTCTTGTTCTGTAATACTTTCTTCAGGTTTGTTTCTTTTATATAGCCCTTCAATACCTTCTTTCCACATTTTCAGCCATCTTTTCTCTGCTTGATACTGGTTTGACACCCAAGTTACTGACATTCATACTGCTGCTTCTCTGTTCTCCAAAGATCACTTTAATTTTTCTATATACTACATCTATAATCATGCAAGAGTCTATAACTTTGCATCCCTCCTGTAGCCATTTCTTCTTGTCAACTACATAGAAAATGACTCTTTTGACCTCACACAGTAAGTAACAGTATTTGATATGTGAGAATTGTGTTTGAGCACCAGTGGCAAGGACTAAACACACCAAAAGCCATTTGGAAGTGATATGTTGTACTGATAAAGTGAATGTAGAAAGACGTCTCTTTGGTTCAGAATCTGCATTATCTTGAATGAAGTATTAGATACAAACTGTCCACTATATTGGATCTGCTAGCTAACTATGGACAATGGACAACAGCAAGGCAAGATCTGTAGCAGTGCTCAAACATTCTGTCAACAATGAGGATGAAGCTGTATAGTCTGTCATTTTCGTAGAAATGAGACACCTTTTATTCCATGCTCACATCACATTTCATGGCTGACTGTCATGTTTATAATTCATCTAGTTCTCTTCAACACATGTTGCCACACATACATCATTGCAGGAACTTTAAACCCCGTACAGGCTGAAACTTCAAGATACAACATGCTACGAGGGTAATCCCAAAAGTGAGGTTTCCTATTTTTTTTATAAGTACATAGACCTGTTTATTTCTACAATGGTTTACATCAGTTTACAGCTTGAACATTTAGCTATTTTTCAACATAACCACCATTTCTGTTGATGCATTTTTGTAGACGCTGTGGCAGTTTTTGTATGCCCATGTCATACCAGCTCGCCGCCATGCTGTTCAGAAAGTTATGAACCTCTTCTTTCACCTCATTGTCAGAGCTGAATGGGTAGGTGATTATGTTCCACTCAAACTGTTGTAGGAGAGCAAGGCTTTGCCGAGCGATGTGTGGGTGAGCATTGTCATGGATAATGTGTACGCCCTTGCTCAACATTCCTCTTCTCCGGTTCTGAGTTGCCCGTTTGAGTTTCTTCAGAGTCTCAAAGTACTTGTCAGTTTTAATTGTGGTCCCAGCGATTCAGCTCCGACGACGAGGTGAAAGAAGAGGTTCATAACTTTCTAAACAGCACGGCAGCAAGCTGGTATGACATGGGCATCAAAACCTGCCACTGGGTCTACAAAAATGCATCGACAGAAATGATGATTGTGTCGAAAAGCAGCTAAATGTTCAAGCTGTAAACTGATGTAAACCATAGTAGAAATAAACAGGTCTATGTACTTATAAAAAAAATAGGAGAACTTACTTTTGGGGTTACCCTCTTACATTAATAATGACTGACTCTATAACAGGTTCATACAGTGCCTCCTGGATTCAACAATACAAGAAGTTTCATGTGGAAGATTTACCACTCTAACCCAATGAAATGCAGTGTTTATTAGTATTATATACTATTACCAAGAAAGTCAATTATCTTCATTAACTTACGAGTACAACTTTGAAATATCAGCATTTTCTGAATTCAAATGAAGCATCAATTTCTGAAGTCTTTTATAGCCATGGTATGAAGCTCCAGGAATTGGCTGAAGTTCAACTTTAAGCTCAGTAAGCTGTTCAGTGTACACTGTAAAATTCCTTGAAATGTGATAATATCCATTGGCTGACACCTGAAACAAATGTTAAGTAAGCCATATAATAAAACTGATTTGTACAAACAATCATGACGGTACTATGTGCTAAAAATTGTACTTACATTCAAAGTGTATGTTCCTGATGGAAGAATGAATCTAAATAAAGCATTATTCTTTGTAACAGAAACAGTTCTTGGAGATCCTGTGATTGTAACTACTGCTGTACGGATAGGATGACCATCTGGGTCAACAACACGACCTCGAATACCTGTAAAGGGTAGTTAATTTAGAGACAACCTTAACTTATATTTTGACAGTAATAAATCCCACCCAGTCAAAAAAACTTAAGTACCAAACTCAGTCACAGCAGAATGCAATATTTGCAGCAAGTCTGTGCAGCTACTGAAGTACACGAGTGGCTTTCCATAAACACTAACTGTTAACCTTCACATTAATACCCAAACCCAGCATGAATAATTTCTGTGAGATAAGCCACATTGAATCTTAGAAGTAACACCTTTAACCATTTGACTGCAGTAGCTGTGCATTACATGCAACATTCTGCACTGCTCATTGCGCCCTAGTTGGGAAATGCTTATGGTGCACTCAACATTTCTCATGCTGTTTCTCTTCTACTGACTATGGGTAAGCACTGGGAGAGTTAAGACTGTGCTTTTTATGTTCATGTCTGATGTGATTTACTGAATGAATATATTCAAGTCCTTTCATCCATAGTTACAACTGGATAGTTTCTGGGAGACAATTCTTCACAACTGCAAATACAAATCAGTGTCCTGAGTTACTTCAATCTGTATTTTAGAATTCTTTCCTTCCATTGAAATAGCTTGCTTTTTCCAACAAATTTTATATCCCTTGAAGATGAAAATCACTCTGCCCCTTGAACAAGACACCAACTAAGAAAGGTAGCTTTTTCAGCGTTCTCTTAAGAGCCTTACACATGAGCAACAGATTGCAGTGATCCTTTGATGCAATGTCGCCCGCAATTGGTCCCTCGCCTCAATTTTGCCAGCCACAAGTGTTGGGTCATGGGCCTTGGAATAACTTCTAATATCTTGTTGGATCTCCTTTTGCACGGCGAGTGCAGCAGATAGCATGGACTGGAAGCCACCCTGCCTCTCTAGCCATCCATTACTGTGGAAATGTTGCTAGTACAGGATATTGTGCACAAACTGACCTCTCAAATATGTCTCACAAATGCTCAATGGGATTCATGTCGGGTGATCTGGGTGGCCAAATCATGCACTTGAATTGTCCAGAATGTTTTGCAAACCAATCACAAAGAAATGTGACCCAGAGACATGGCACACTGTCATCCATAAAAATTCCATTCTTTCTGCTGCAAATGGTCTCCAAAAAGCTGAAAATAACTATTTACAGTCAATGATCATTTTAATTGGGCCCAGTTCATTCCATGTAAACACAGCCCACACAATTATGGAGCCACCACCAGCTGGCACAGTGCCTTGCTGACAAGTTGGTTCCATATCTTTGTGGGGTCTGTGATATACTCGAACCTCACCATCAGCTCTTACCACGAGAAATTGGGACTCATCCTGACCAGGTCAAGGTTTTCAGTTGTCTGCCCATTAATGCCAAATTTCACTGTGCTGTTCTAATGAATACATTCATTATACATCCCACACTGATTCCTGCAGTTATTTCCTGCAGTGTTGCTTATCTGTTAGCACTAGCAACTGTACATAAAGGCTGTAACTCTCAATCAATATGTGGAGACCATCAGTCACTGTGTTGTCCACAGTAAGAGATAATGCCTGAAATTTTGTATTCTTGGCATCTCTTGACACTGAGGATCTTGGAATATTGAATTCCTTAATGATTTATGAAATGGAATGTCCCATGTATGTAGATTCGTGGTGTCTGGATGACCCTCCCTTCCTTTTTAACTTTCCCAACATATCCCTCTCTCCTCTTCAACAAAAGAATTATTAGTTCCATAAGCTAAGAATTGTGTTTGTGTCTGTCACAGCACTACACATTTTATCTCCTGAAGGTGAGAGTTGGCCAGTAATTCTTTAATTAGTGTTCTCAACTGAATTTTTCTTTCATACAATTAAAATGATAATATATTTCCATACAATAATCTCGGGACTTTACAATCGTTTCAAAGGGTCTAGTGTTTTTGCACTGCTTCAAAGGTACGTTAAAGAAAACCTCTTGGACCAGGAAAGCAAAATTCATCACTGATTACCAAAAAAAGTCACACATTGGATAAGGCACAGAACTTACACTCAGAAGAAGCAGGTCCTAAATCCCCTCTCAGCCATCTAAGTTTAACTTGTAGGGAGTTGCGTTAGGCATTTTTGTGGTCCTTTCAACAAGTCAGTTATTGATTATTTCTACAACTCCAATTTATGTAAAAAGTTTTGACCTTTTATGTGGCTTTAAACTGTGTCAGCATCATCTCTTTTATGATTTTCACCAGCAGCTGATACAATACTGCTACGAACACAAATGATAAACGTAAGTGGCATTTTGTTGATAGATGCCACTAACTTTACTTACACTGTTCTGTAACTGGCATATAACAACCATGTATGTTGATTCCACATGAAAACAGCTATCACTAATATTCAAAGGGGTTCAATTATACAAAATACCAAGCACTTTTAAAAAATAAAGAAGCTCTAGCAACCTCATTAATTGGGCAGGAAGATACCCGAATCATACTCTTACTTTAGAAAATATGTAGAATTATGATTTACCTGCTCACTGATAATAAAAACTAACTCTTAAGCTTGTACGGGAAGAAAAGGTTGTCTATGAAAGGTACACAGATGGTACACTGAGCAAATGCAAGACAACTTGGCGTATTATAGCTCAAGAGAATCCCTCAAATTAAGCACATGAGCGAAAGCTTAAATGTATGGCAGTCGTGTTGTTGTGCCTGTCTGCAACTCAATGTCTCCTCTACATGGCAGGAACCAATCTACCTTTTTCATACTAATGTCAAAATTTCCAAAGTTACACAGTGTTTAAAAATAGTTATAAATATCTACCTCAAAATTATCATCCAGTCTCAGTTGCATCAAAATTTTCTAAGATATTTGAGATACTTATGTATATCTAATTGAGTAGCTGTCTTGAAACATATAATCCTTTGAGTAACAATCAGTTTGGTTGGATTACAACAAGCCATTTTGGAAATGGTCGACCAGACATTAAAACCCTGCAAAAACTGTAATATAGTGTCACTTGTCTTATGCAATCCAAGCAAAGAACTTATCTGCATTCCTTCTGACATTCTCATAGCAAAACTAGAATTTTGTGGTTTTTATGGTGTATGCAATCCAGAACAACAGTAATAGATTTGTATATTCACAATAGAAGACAGATTGCCATAGTTAAAAATTAATACTCCTCTCTGGCAGTAGTCAGTACTGGTGTTCCACAGCACTCAGTTAATAGACCCTTCTTCTTCTTCATCACTATCTACAACCTGCCTCATTACATAAATCATACTGTCATATGCTGTGCTGATGACATAACTCTGCTCACCTCACATCAGAATATCTCATTTTTGGATAACAGTGCACAGGAAACACACCAATTTGCCCTCCACTGTTTCTGATCAAATAAATTACTCTGTAATTCAGAGAAAACACAACAGCTTCTTTCACGGTTGCCCAAAGCCATAGAAAAAATCTGTAAAACTGTCAGGAATGCATATTGATTCCAAACTTAACTGGGAGAACACATAAGCCAGGTGTGCAAAAAGATTTCAGGAGTCTCTAGCTCCCTTGGAAACTTAGAGACATGATAAGTATGGACTTCCTTAGGGTAATGCACTTTTGATACTTCCAATCACATATTACTTATGGCCTTCTCATTTGGTGACACACCTCTTATATTACCAAACTTTTGAAAACACATGAAAGAGCATTATGCATAATGTGTAAAACTGGTCCCAGAGATCACTGTTACCATATCTTTACCAGGCTCAGATTACTGACAGTTGTAAATCTGTACATGCATGTTGTGTACTATTTGTGCAGTGGGATTATAGGTGTTGTCGGGGAATAAATTCATGACAACAACACAAGAATGAAGACAGATTATGACCTATCATGGTACAGACTAACAAAAACTGGTAACACACACAAAGTGAATTCTTTAAAAATCCTCCATAAACTATCACAAAGTGCTCAGATCACATCATCAAAAATCCTTAAAGAGAGACTGCATGAAAGAGCTTTATGATCTGACTAGTGCTGAGATCACTTTGTAAAAGCAACTACACTCACCATTTACTCTGCTTATGTAGGCCTATCAATTGACAAATGTACAACGGTTATTAAAATGTAAGATAATAGCTGTAGTCACTATCTAAAGAATGTTGTTGTGCATCATTTGTATTAATTTATTAATTGTATTTAATCACTGCATTTGCTATTTAAATATGAGTATACTTCATCCTCCCACCACCACCTAGTCCAGTACAGTCACAAGCATCACCTATCCCATCAAAAGCAGGGCTACCCATGAAACCAGTCATATAATCTACAAGCTAAGCTGCAACCATTGTGCTGTGTTATACATGGGCATGACAACCAATAAGCTGTCTCTCCCCAGGAGTGACCACCGATAAACTGTGGCCAAGACACAGCTGGACCACCCAGGTCTGAGCATGCTGCCCGACACAATGTTCTTCATTTCAATGACTGCTTCACAGCCTGTGCCATCTGGATCTTTCCTACCAACATCAGCTTTTCTGAACTGAGCAGGTGTGAACTCTCCCTGCAATATATCCTACATTGCTGTAACCCTCCTGGTCTCAACCATCGTTTGTCACTGTCCTTCAACCACTTATCCCCTTCCCTGTTCCCACTCCAGCACCACACAGCCTTCTATTCCACCAACAAACCTGTAGTCTACTTATGTCTCTCCTTTTCATCACCCCCAACACCACCCTCTGTCTAACCACCTAACTGCACAAAGCTTTTCTCCTCACCTTATCCCTCTATGTTCCAACGAACTGTCCCCCACTCCTACCTTGCTACCCCTCCCTGCCCCATGCTACTCCTTACCCCCCACCACCCAGACTGCTGTTCCCATCATGTGCTGTTGCTCTCCATCTGAACCCGGCAGCCAGAGTCAGTGGTCACATATGTTAATTGTGTTTTCATGCCTGTGTGTGTGTGATGTCTAATTCACAGGAAGGCCTTCTGGATAAAAGCTTACTTGTTTAGCAGTCTTTTTGTTGTGCCTGTCTACGACAGTTTCTCCACTATATGGAGAGTAGCAATCTATCCATTTCATATACTGCCATTATATTTCGTTTTTGGTAGTTTTTGGTAGTATGTTAACTGTGTCACTACGTTAGTACCTGTAATGTGTACTGAACACTATATTCATTGTCTTAATATTTATGGTATTTATAAATTGCTTTTATATTAACTCTTTTGTATCTGTTTACCGTATAGACAGTCAGAAATCTCTATTATGGTAAGTACTAAAGATGAGGCACATTTCATCTCATATGATCAATGGCATATCAGTTCTTGATTCTTGTGTATCACTGAAAAGTGAAACCTACAGACTAAATGTGAACAGAAGAGCCTAGTCCTCACACTGTGGACTCTGTAGTGACAAGCAGCCTCAATAGCACACATACACTACTGCATAGAGAGCTGGAAGCCATTAATAGGAGGAACAATCAATATTCTATCAATAACTCTGCTGTGTGCTCTAGCTCTATGTATCATTGTTTCCTCTTCTCATAAGGCTATAATAGCTGTGATCAGAACCATCTCCTCAAATATTTACTTTTTCTCCAGAAACACCCTGTATCAGAAACTTTGGGTGGTACATTTCACATGATAAAACCTAATGGAAACAACCTGCAAAATATATCTTTGGAAGACAAGTAAACATTAGTGCCACTCATTTCAGCTGTAAACAAAATGATTAGGTTTGCATAATAAATGACAATTAGTAATAACAGAATACTCAAATATTTTAATTTCTTCATTTTATGAGGCATGACCATCGCCTATTTTGTGATTTTGCAAATAAATTAAATATTTAACTAAAATATAAGGTGATAACCTTGTTGTGTTGCAGAAATGAAGCGCATTAGTGGACGTAAATTCTGCATCCAAAGTGGAGTAAGTTGAGACAGCTGAGGATTCTGACAGCATGTTATATGTGACACTACCTAAAAATAAAAATAAAATAAAATAAAATAAAATAAAATAAAATAGAGGGAAAACAACTAAAATGTGATACAGTATTTATTTAATTTTGGTACAAATAAAAATAAATCACATATGAATCATTCTCTCTTCACAATAGAAACAAGGGAAAACATACAAAAAATAAACTAGCCTTTACAACAGCTATTTTTTTAAAGTAAAAACTATGACATATGGACACAATCAAGGAGAAAAGAAATGTGGATGAACTCCAGAAAAAAACTGTCCCTCACTTTATAGATGAAGTTCCCAACTGATAAGCAAAAATAAGAGTATGGCTTATTGATCTAGTTTACTTTTTTGTTTATCTTGTGATTTTTCAGAAGGTAAGACAGTAACAATAGCAAAAGGTCAGGTGTTACTGGCTCTGGCAAGCTAAGCATGATTTCCAATGGAGCAGAGATCCATTTACAAGTGAGACAGCCAAAACATGTAATACTTGTAAATGAAACTGGCAAGCCAGAAGAAGTGGATATAGTGACTTACAAAAATGTTAAACAGGTGGAAGAAATGTACAACCTGCAGTGTTTGTGAAAAATGCAGCACCATGAAAGAATAAGGAGGAGGCTGAAAGTAGTTAATTTGCTAATTATGTAGATGGGTGAGCTCTGAAATTCCCTATAAAAGTTTGAGTGAATCATATAAATAGAACAGAATCTAGGAAAAGTCATCCAGCCTCATGGAGGTGAAAAAAGCCATTAGTACAAGATTAATGAAAGGAGAATTTATCATTTCACTAAACAAAAGAAGTTTACACTGAGGAACAAAAGTCTAATATCATGTCAGACCTCTTTTTGCCCAGCATAGTGCAGCAAAGCAACTTCTCATGGCACGGACTCAACAAGTTGTAGTAAGTCCCCTGCAGAAATATTGGGCCACACTGCCTCTACAGCCATCTATAACTGTGAAAGTGTTTCCAGTGCAGTATGTCATGCACAAACTGACCTCACGATTATGTCCCATAAACATGTGATGGGATTCATGTTGGGCGCTCCGGGCAGCAAAATCATTTGCTCAAAAGGTCCAGAATGTTCACCAAACCAGTCATGAAGAGTTGTCCCCCAGGAAAGGCAAAGATAATTTGGGATTCGAAATAAATTTCCAGAAAAGGATTGCAAGGCGTACAGGAGAACTTCATATACAAAATTAGATACTTTTGTTATTTTTACAGCTGATAATTTACACATGCTGCGATAGTACTCATCGTGATGATGAGCGTATGGCATTGGTGGCTGGGAGACCCCTCGCGAGGCGGTTCGGCCGCCGCTCCACAAGCTCTTTAACGCCACTACAGCGACATTGTCACCCATAAAAATTCCATTGTTGTTTATGAAAATGAAGTCCATCAATAGCTGCAAATGGATATCCAATCTATTCCATGTAAATACAGTCCACATCATTATGGAGTCACCAATAGTTCACACAGTGCTTTGTTGACAACTTGGGTCCATGTGTTTGTGGGGTCCACACCGTACTTGAAACCTTCCCATCATCTGTGTTTGTGGGGTCTGCACCATACTTGAAACCTTACCATCATCATCATCACTGAAATCAGTACTCATCTGACCATGGCACAGTTTTCCAGTCATCTAGGGCCAGAAGTTTTCCATTCATCTAGGACCAGAGCCCAGGAGAGGCACTGCAGGTGATATGCTGTTGGCAAATATACTCGCGTCAGTCGTCTGTTGCCATAGCCCATTAACACCAAATTTCACCACATCATCCAAATGCATACATTCACCATATGTTCCACACTGATTTCTGTGATTATTTCATGCAGTGTTGCTTGACTGTTAGCACTGACAGCTCTATGCAGTCTGTGGGGAGAGGTAATGCCTGAAATTTGGTATCCTCAGCACACCATTGACACTGTGGATCTCAAAATATTGAATTCCCTAATGATTTCTAAAATGAAGTGTTCCATGCATCTAGCTTCAACTATCATTCTGTGTTCAAAGTCTGTTAATTCTTATCGCGTTGGCATACATCACATCAGAAACCTTTTCTCATGAGTCACTGGAGTATGAATGACGGCTCCTTTTATACCTTGTGCAGACAATACTACTGCCATCTGTACATGTACAGATCACTACCCCATGACTTTTGTCACCTCAGTGTACAATAAAAAGCCATTGTGTAAAAAATTCATTCTTACTACAGAATAATATTGCTAGAATGCACAGATGCATCAGGAACACTAATTTCTGGGTCAATTGAAGGAAAATTAAGAAATCAGTTAAAGGGAAAGACTGATTGTGAGGAAGATACTGGGAAACAGAACAACAGTGGGAACATGTAAATGACACAGGAATACAGAAGCATACACTTATGCAGAAAACTTTAGTGACAAAATTCAAGAACAAGACTTAAAGAAGGGAAGAAGACTAAAAAATGGATTCTAGATGACTGACAAAAAAAGTTTGTAAAGTATATTGAAAAATTAAAAAGCAAACCCAACAGACTTAGGAAAGTGCATAAAACTTGGAAGAAATTGGCACACACACACAAGAAATTCAAGGCAGAACAAAATTTAGAAACAAAATTAATAGTAGGGAAGGTTTCCAAACCAGTTCCAAATACACAGAAGAAGAAAGGGAAGGAAAAAGTGAACAGGTGCAGGAATATTAGAGAAAGCATACAGCTAGATGTGGCTTGAATACGGAACTTAGCTGGCCTGTAATGGAAGAAGAAGAAGAAGAAGACGACAAAGAAGAGGAGGAGGAGGAGGAATTGTATTGTGGAACCACACAAGCAATTTCATTTTATGTTCAGAGATCACAAATTTCAAATGATATTAATGGATATCATCTAAGCAAATTAGCATCTTCCAATAAAAATGAATGACTACAGGTGAAGAAGTAATTTCATATCGTAATGTTACTGGCCCATGTAGGACACAATTAAAATATTTTATAGCTGATCAGGAAATGTGATATCAGTGTCAGTCACCCAAATGATAGTAATAATTGAAACAGTAATATCTTGCATTCTATCACAGTGCTCAGTGACTATAAAAACATAATAACCTGACTCTACATTCAATCTCAGCTTTCACAATTATTAATTTTTTTCTAGACATTTGGCTACTTTTAATCTTATCTCTGTCAAGAATTTCTAATGAATTCAATTTCTGATGCCTCACATTACAAGTGTGGCACTGACATAGATAATGTATATCACTTGAAAAAATATGGATTGAAGCCCAGATTATGTCTCACAAAAACAAATCATCCTTTTTTTTTAAAAAAAAAAAAAAAGCTTATTTGTACCAAGATAAATTTCATCCATCATCAGTTTGCATAATACATAAAAGGTGTGATCAAAAAGTAATGGGAAATTTTACTTTTCTTAAAGAGTCTTTATTTACTCATGAACATCAACTTCATCCCTATTAAAGTGATCCCTCTCAGATCTAATACACTTACACCAGCACTTTTTCCCATCTTCGAAGCACTTCTAGCACTCACTTTTCTTCTAGCACTCACTTTTCGTTATAATTTTTGGCTCCTTCAGAAATTCTGTGTTTATCTCATCAATGGTGGCAAAACAGTGTCCTTTCATAGTTCTCTTCAGCCTCAGGAACAGAAAGAAGTAACAGTGTCCATATTCAGCAAATAAGGTAGCTGAGGCGACAATGGTTTTGTTTTTTGCCAAAATATCACAAACAAGCATAGAGGTGTGAGCAGGAGCAGTATCATGATGCAGTTTCCAATAGAGGTTTTTGCTACAGTTCTTGTCATTGTCTTTGGATTGCTTCATGCAAACGGTGCACAACTTCCAGTTGGATTCCTTACTGACCATACAACCATAAGACAGAAACTCATGATGTACTATCCCACTTTAACTGAAGAAACAGTGAGGACAACCTCTACATGTGATCAAACTTGTTGAATTTCCTTTCATCTTAGTTCTTAAGGCAGTTTTCATTGGGACTACTGAAATCTTGGTTTTTGACGTCATACCCACATACCCATGTCTTGTCACCTGTTATAACCATGTTTAGAAGTTCTGGATCATTGTTCTGGAAGTTCTGGATCAATTTAGCAGTTCCTGAGCAGTATCTACATGACATTGTTTTTTATTGAAATTCAACTATTTTCCAACAAACTTTGCTGCTACATGTTTCAGACCCAAAACTTCTAAAAAAAAAAAAAATGATTGTCATGAGACAAGGGATATACCGACATCTTCGGCAACCTCTCTGGTGGTGATTCAGTGATTTTCCAGAATCAATTTCTTTACTTCTTCCACACAGTCATCAGTAATTGATGTTCTACGGCATCTAGGACAATTGTCATCTTAATCGTCTTCTTTGAAACATTTATACCACTTGTAAACTCTTGGCTACTAAGAGCAGGTTCATCGTAGTCAACATTTAGAATGTGGTGGTGCACTTTATTCCATTTTTTAAGCAAAATTTAATGCAAGTTCTTTGATCCATCTTTTTTGAAAATAAAAATTTGACAAACGAAACATGTATTAACTTTTTGACTATCAACAATAAACTAAATATTGAAAACAGCTGAATCAAAGCAGCTGAAAATGCAAACATACACCAACAAAATAAAAAATTTTGAAAATTAAAAATTCCCATTGCTTTTTGATCACATCTTGCATATATTTTCACCAATAACATGTTTGTATCAATTACATTTTGAAGGCTGCAGCTGCCTTTTAATTTGTAAGCTCCTTGTTTTACATTTGTATGGATAGCGTAAGCACTTTTAGGTGCTTTTATACAGTGTAGATGCTACGTATGGTCAACTCGTGCTTGAAACATAAATCTCATGTACAGTTGTCAGTACATAGAGTACACTTCACACAAAAAGATGGAATCTGATTATGACAGTACACATAGGCTGATTAACTCTGTCAGTATATTTTATTGTTACTGTTTAATCTACACTCCTGGAAATTGAAATAAGAACACCGTGAATTCATTGTCCCAGGAAGGGGAAACTTTATTGACACATTCCTGGGGTCAGATACATCACATGATCACACTGACAGAACCACAGGCACATAGACACAGGCAACAGAGCACGCACAATGTCGGCACTAGTACAGTGTATATCCACCTTTTGCAGCAATGCAGGCTGCTATTCTCCCATGGAGACGATCGTAGAGATGCTGGATGTAGTCCTGTGGAGCGGCTTGCCATGCCATTTCCACCTGGCGCCTCAGTTGGACCAGCGTTCGTGCTGGACGTGCAGACCGCGTGAGACGACGCTTCATCCAGTCCCAAACATGCTCAATGGGGGACAGATCCGGAGATCTTGCTGGCCAGGGTAGTTGACTTACACCTTCTAGAGCACGTTGGGTGGCACGGGATACATGCGGACGTGCATTGTCCTGTTGGAACAGCAAGTTCCCTTGCCGGTCTAGGAATGGTAGAACGATGGGTTCGATGACGGTTTGGATGTACCGTGCACTATTCAGTGTCCCCTCGACGATCACCAGTGGTGTACGGCGAGTGTAGGAGATCGCTCCCCACACCATGATGCCGGGTGTTGGCCCTGTGTGCCTCGGTCGTATGCAGTCCTGATTGTGGCACTCACCTGCCGGCGCCAAACACGCATACGACCATCATTGGCACCAAGGCAGAAGCGACTCTCATCGCTGAAGACGACACGTCTCCATTCGCCCCTCCATTCACGCCTGTCGCGACACCACTGGAGGCGGGCTGCACGATGTTGGGGCGGGACCATAGCCCAGCTTCATGGAGACGGTTGGGAATGGTCCTCGCCGATACCCCAGGAGCAACAGTGTCCCTAATTTGCTGGGAAGTGGCGGTGCGGTCCCCTACGGCACTGCGTAGGATCCTACGGTCTTGGCGTGCATCCGTGCGTCGCTGCGGTCCGGTCCCAGGTCGACGGGCACGTGCACCTTCCGCCGACCACTGGCGACAACATCGATGTACTGTGGAGACCTCACGCCCCACGTGTTGAGCAATTCGGCGGTACGTCCACCCGGCCTCCCGCATGCCCACTATACGCCCTCGCTCAAAGTCCGTCAACTGCACATACGGTTCACGTCCACGCTGTCGCGGCATGCTACCAGTGTTAAAGACTGCGATGGAGCTCCGTATGCCACAGCAAACTGGCTGACACTGACGGCGGCGGTGCACAAATGCTGCGCAGCTAGCGCCATTCGACGGCCAACACCGCGGTTCCTGGTGTGTCCGCTGTGCCGTGCGTGTGATCATTGCTTGTACAGCCCTCTCGCAGTGTCCGGAGCAAGTATGGTGGGTCTGACACACCGGTGTCAATGTGTTCTTTTTTCCATTTCCAGGAGTGTATTTTACTACAGGTGACAGTGAGACAGGATGCCTTTTATTTTAATTGATCCCACAGTAAGAATGTTGCCATGCAGGCTACTGCAAATAATTCATAGTACTGTACGTTAATCCGATTACTGAAGCCAGTAGTTAATATATTTCCTTATTATCAGCAGCACTTGGCAGTTCTGAAATATGACTTTCTTCAAATACTTATGAACTGTGGAACCTTTATTTTTTTATTTATTTTTTTATTTATTGTTCCGTGGGACCAAATTAAGGAGAAGTCTCCATGGTCATGGAACGAGTCAATACATGAAATTATAACACGATATTAGAAACAGATAAAATGAAATATAAAAAAAAACATATTCAGGTGACAAGTCGTAAGTTTAAATGAAGACAATCAACAATGTAACACTGGAATTTGCTTAATTTTTTAGCTCTTCCAGGAGCTCCTTGACAGAATAGAAGGAGTGAGCCATGAGGAAACTCTTCAGTTTAGACTTAAAAGAGTTTGGGCTACTGCTAAGATTTTTGAGTTCTTGTGGTAGCTTATTGAAAATGGATGCAGCAGAATACTGCACTCCTTTCTGCACAAGAGTCAAGGAAGTGCATTCTACATGCAGATTTGATTTCTGCCTAGTATTAACTGAGTGAAAGCTGCTAACTCTTGGGAATAGGCTAATATTGCTAACAACAAACGACATTAAAGAAAATATATACTGTGAGGGCAATGTCAGAATTCCCAGATTTTTGAATAGGGGTCGACAAGAGGTTCTCGAACTTACACCACATATAGCTCGAACAGCCCGTTTTTGAGCCAAAAATACCCTTTTTGAATCAGAAGAATTACCCCAAAAAATAATACCATACGACATAAGCGTATGAAAATATGCAAAGTAGACTACTTTTCGTGTTGAAGTGTCACTTACTTCAGATACTGTTCTAATGGTAAATAAAGCAGCATTTAGCTTCTGAACAAGATCCTGGACATGGGCTTTCCACAACAGCTTACTATCTATCCGAACGCCTAGAAATTTGAACTGTTCCGTCTCGCTTATAATATGCCCATTCTGTCTGATCAAAATATCGATTCTTGTTGAATTGTGAGTTAGAAACTGTAAAAACTGAGTCTTACTGTGATTTAGCATCAAATTATTTTCCACAAGCCACGAACTTATTTCATGAACTACATTATTTGTTACTGTTTCAATATTACACACAAGATCCTTCACTATCAAGCTGGTGTCATCAGCAAACAGAAATATTTTTGAATCACCTGTAATACTAGAAGGCATATCATTTATATAAATAAGAAACAGCAGTGGCCCCAGCACCGACCCTTGGGGAACGCCCCACTTAACAGTGCCCCATTGGGACTGAACATCACTACCACTCTCAATATTGCGGAGAATTACCCTCTGCTTTCTGTTCTTAAAGTAAGAGGCGAACCAATTGTAAGCTACTCCCCTTACTCCATAATGGTCCAATTTCTGCAGTAATATTTTGTGGTCAACACAGTCAAAAGCCTTCGTTAAATCAAAGGAAACACCTAGTGTTCGCAACCTTTTATTTAATCCGTCCTAAACCTCACAGAGAAAAGAGAATAGAGCATTTTCAGTTGTTAAACCATTTCTAAAACCAAACTGAACATTTGGCAGCAAATTATGTGAATTTAAATGCTCCAGTAACCTTGTATATACAACCTTCTCGATAACTTTAGGAAACACCGATGGCATAGAAATAGGTCTAAAATTGTCAACATTATCAATGTCTCCCTTTTTATAAAGTGGCTTCACTACCGAGTACTTTAATCGGTCAGGAAACCGACCACTCCTAAAGGAAAAGTTACAGATATGGCTGAGAACTGGGCTAACATACATAGAACAATACTTCAGTATTCTGCAAGATACCCCGTCATATCCATGAGAGTTCTTGGTCTTTAGTGATTTAATTATTAACTCAATCTCCCTCTTGTCAGTATCATGGAGGAGCATTTCAGGTAACAGTCTCGGAACACTTTTTTCTAAGAGCGCTATATGATTCCCTGTTGGGACTAGGTTTCTATTTAGTTCACCTGCTATATTCAGAAAGTGATTATTAAATACTGTACATATATGCGACTTATCAGTAACACGGACATTCCCACTACGCACTGATTCTATATCCTCGACCTGTCTCTGCAGACCAGCAACTTCCTTTACAACTGACCATATGGTTTTAATTTTATCCTGAGACTTAGCTATTCTATCTGCATACCACATACTTTTTGCCTTCCTAATAACATTTTTAAGCACCTTACAATACTGTTTGTAATGGGCTGCTGCATTTAGATTTTGACTGTTTCTAACGTTTTGATATAATTGCCACTTTGTTCTACAAGATATTCTTATCCCTCTAGTCAGCCACCCAGGCTGCCTGTTTGTGCTAGTACCCTGTTTTAAAAGTTCTAACGGAAAGCAACTTTCAAAGAGCATGAGAAAAGTCTTGAGAAAAGCATTATATTTATCATCTACTGTATCAGCGCTATAAACATCTTGCCACTCTTGTTCCTTTATAAGATTTACAAAGGTCTCCACAGCAACTGGATCAGCTTTCCTGAACAGCTGATGACTATATTTAACACGTGTTGCAGCATAAAAATCTTTTAAAGTTAAAATTTGCGCATCATGATCTGAAAGGCCATTCACCTTTTTGCTAACAGAATGCCCATCTAGTAATGAGGAATGAACAAAAATGTTGTCTATGGTTGTTTTACTGTTCCCTTGCACTCTCGTTGGAAAGAATACGGTTTGCATAAGATTATATGAATTAAAGACGTCTACCAGCATCCTCTTCCTTGCACAATCACTTATACAATTAATATTGAAGTCACCACGTATAACTAACTTTTTGTATTTCCTATAAAGTGAACCAAGAACCTCCTCTAGCTTTAGTAAAAATGTTGTGAAATCGGAGTCTGGGGATCTATAAATAACAACAGTTACAAGTTTAGCTCCGTTAAATTTAACCACACCTGCACAACATTCAAACACCTTTTCAGTGCAGTACTTTGAAACATCAATTGACTCAAATGCGATGCCGTTTTTCACATACATGGCTACTCCCCCACACCGCAAAGAGCTCCTCGAAAAGCAGACAGCCAACCTGTATTGTTACACAATAACCTTCTTCCTAATGATATAAACTTTCTCCTAAATTACATTGAAATGCTGTCATTGTTCACCTGAAAGTCTATTGTTATGCATATTATGTCTGCCAGACATACACACTCTAAGACATTCAAATAAGAATCGGTGACAAGCCTCATTCCAGCCTTCACTGATTTAGCTTTGCTTTAGTGGCACCTCTAGCATGGACAGAGAAAATTGGTTGATTACAGAACAGAAAAGTTAGTGGGACTTAAGGCTTTCTGTTGAGTTGTGAGGTATTCGTGATTGCCCTAGTGAGAGATCACCAGAAACAAAGGGATTAAAGTCCTGTCCGTGAACTCAGTTTAAGGCTTTCTGATGAGTTGTGAGGTATTCGTGATTGCCCTAGTGAGAGATCACCAGAAACAAAGGGATTAAAGTCCTGTCCATGAACTCAGTTTAATCTACCATAAAGATTACATTTCTCCCTCCAAGGGCTGCATTTTCTTGCTCATTGTTGCTGTCATTCTAGAACCAACTTGGACTATTACACAAACTGTTATTTGATGTAAATTCATCTTAGTAAGCACATTTAGTTCATATGTAAATCACTTGAAGATGGCTAGTACACTGATTATGGAGTGCAACCCAAAGTTTCTGACTATGTCTTGATGTACTTTCACTCACGACATGCACAATGTCTGAGATTGCACATCCATACTGTTCACAGGCCCGCTTATAGAGGCCAGCTGGGTCAGGTCCCTGGCATGCTCAGATGATCCGCCAAAGAAACAGTATTATTTAAGCAATTTCAAATGAGTGCTTGGCCTATTCTGTAACCTGTGTTACTGTTGTCCTGTCGATGTATTCTGTGCCATGTACAGCCTGAACTTCATTATATTTTACATGTATCTCTATAAAGTACTACATTCCATAAATTATGTTTGTTCTTACTACAGCATATCAACAAGAAAAAAAGCAGCAGAGGTGTAAAAATGTGAACACAATAATGTGGTATGTATTAATATGACTCTGAATCTGCATGCTAAATACTCAATTTCATGCACAGTGTGAATAGATTCGTATTAAGTGACCCTTATTTTTTGTAGCACATACATGATGGACAATGAATTTTCTACTGGTGGTGAAATAAAACAAAAAAAAATAAGTGACTAAAAAGAAAAGAAAACAACAGACACATCACTAAGTTCACTAAATAAACTAATAATTTATCCTAAAAAGAATGTAAATTAATTTAAATAGTAAGATACTCTTAATTCGATTGATAAAAGAGAAAAGAAAGAGCTGTCTAACAATCATTACCATTGGAACAGAGAAGTCTTGGTAAACTGTGGCAAGGATCTGGTTTTCTGCATTCATCCATCTCTCATTACCAACAGCTGTGGCAGGACAGTCTTTAATTGCCTGAAAATATTTTGGAAGCATATAAATGATGTAAACTGGAGCAATACAACATTCTGTATGTTTTTTCTATGAACAATTTTAACACAGTCTGTAGTCTCTTTGTCAGCTCTTACCTGGTCCTTTCAAAGGCAGTGCCTTTGGGAAATAAACACTAAATAAAATAAACAAAGGAAAAGGTTCACACAGAATACTCTAAAATTCTGCAGATAATAACAAGGGCTATTACTGTACAGACTGATGATACAAACAAGTGATTGAAATACTAACCGGCATGTGTTCCGAATAACTATCGGACAACATCTTAATCACTGCTTCATTCACAGTATCCAGCTCAGCATTTGGTACACTGCACAGACAGAGAAGACAATTATGAATGTTTGAGACATGCTTTGGTTGCAGCTTTACACTGTAGGCCATAAATTATTGAAAGTTTTTCTTGGCTGCAAAATAATATGTTTCTTGATTTTCATTTAAGTTACAAATATACATTAATTCTCCGCTGCAGTTAAAGGAACTTTTCTTAAGTGGTACTCAATATGAATAAGGTATTACATCAATGTCAGAAAAGCAATAAAACATGACAGCACAGCAAAAGTGGTACTCTAATCACAGCCCATCAAATGAACATTTAAAAAACCAGAGTGTATACGACCCGGGACAACCAGCAGATTCGGGAAAAACCCGGGAATTTTTTCATCTGGGGGAAAACTGGGAAAAACCCAGTGATTTTTTAGAATTCCGGGATTTTTTTCATTGTTTTAGTTTTCAGTTAAATTTTTGTAATTTTGACAGGTAAGAACCAAAACTCTAACAAAGGATATTACTGTATCCCGCTATTGCAGGATAATACTGCAGCAATACAATGTGAACTAGAGAAAAAACTAAAATAAAACACAAATTGTAAAGGAAATGTGCCGTATACAACAACAAAACACAGTGCTCATACAAGTGTCTGCCAACAGCAAGGTGTGTCAAAGGCTTTAGGAAGACTATGGAATGCTTCATAACAACAAATTGCCTCTGATGAGTATCACGTCACAACTGTTTACATTAGATTCGTTTGAGCAGTTACAAGCGGGCTCATGCACACGCGAAGTTGAGTCACATATGAGTAGTACTTTCTCCTGCTTCTGGTTACAGAAATGTGGCGTTGGCTGTGTAAGCAGTTGCAGCAAGCAGATAGATGTTACTTGCATGCCAGAGCTGCCAGATTCACGCATGTGCACCAGGCCTCGATCTAGGAGGGGGAGGGGGGGGGCACCAAATTCATATACTTGAGGGAAAGAACCTTAGTCACAAAGTGCCTAGCATCCAGCGCATGTTGGTCTATCATATGATTTTGAAACGCATCCCTGTTGGTTTTTGAACACATTCTAAGTTGATTTCCGAATGCGTGCATAGTGTATGTGATGCCTCTGTCGAGTGAATCCTCATCGCATCTCGAAATGAATTTTTCTGCATACAAAAATTGGACTGGCTGCACGAGCTGAGCCGAGTAAAGCTGAATGGATGAATGCCAATTGCTGTCTGATTATGTGGTTGATTAGGTTTTCGAATGATCAGTGTTGTTATAATTACTAGCGAACTCCATAGAGTCAGATTACTAGAGTGGAAATAAATGACTAACAGGAATAACAACTAAGAAATATTACAGTGTATCCAAGAAAATGAAATTTTGACAGAAAATGTTTGGCCAGACCACTATACTAGTAAGGGTCAGTTAGTTGTACAGTCCCCAGCTAGCAGCCGCTTCAGTTCTATTCTGGACGTAGTGTGGAAAATGCATAGTATGAACATGTAACAACACTGAACCGGAGAATAATTGCAGGATAACTAAACTGGTGATTCTGACCGAGTTAGTGAAGTTAACCGGCAAATAAGTTTTGACAATGGCAGAAATATTTACAGAATTAGTGATTACCAGGGTTAATGAAGTTAACCAGCAAATAAGTTTTGACAGACATTTACAGACTTAGTGATGACAAGATTGTTTATCAGAACAAGGAAGGAGAAGAAATGGGGACATTATACAAATTATAGAAGAATATGACAATTCCAATTATCAATGAAATGTGAAACTATTTCATAACATAAAGCTTTTTGCTTGTAGTAGGCCTAATAGACATTTGATATTGGTACTTTGTGAATTATATTCTGTCGTGTTATACAAATGACCATTTGTGCCAAAACAGTCTCATTTATTTGGGGTGTGTTACAATTGCTGCAATATTAGAAAGGCCTACTTTGTTTTAACTAGCAGATAGTGACAAAATAGATGTAATCGAATCGAGAAACCGCAGCAGTCCTAGGTGCTATTTGTATTAACAGCTATTTCAGTATTAGACAGCAACATTTAGATTTTTCATGTAGCAAAATGTTTCGCAGAAAGGAAAGTACACCATGTAAAGCTTTAGCAAGATTAGAGAGAAAAAAATGCCAGGAGCTAAGGATTGAAGACATGTGTACTGTCTTGCTTGTCTCTTATCTCTACTGGTTTTATGTATCCTATATTTAATTTTATGTCACACAAATAACATGTTATTAGCTAATAGGCATTAAAGAGCGTAAGTTTTCTGAAGAGTTCTTGTTCTCACGATTACAAATAATCCCATCTAGTATTAATTGTGAGGGGCAGAATGTCAACCCAGGTGATTGAGAGCAAGAGAGGCACCACAGGGCATTTTAATTTCCACTGTCCTGAATATAGTTTGATGGCATCTGTTACAAAATATACACATTTCAATTCCACTTGCTGAACAATGAAGTTATTTTTGTCTGAGGCAGTCAATGTATTTGAAACTATTATCTAGTTTCAACTGTTCACTGCATTTCATCTTCTAGCACATATGGCATTATGCCATAAAAAAGAACCAAACATGAGATAATACAGTTCTGGTACTCCAAAAAAAATTTACATCCTGAAAACCACACTGAAAAGCTTAATATCAGGTCGAGGCCTACTTCACTGGGAATTTGGACATACAAATATGCACTTTAAGTATGCACTTTAAATGTGGTGTTTACGTCACTCTACACTGAAAATGCATTATCGTACTGGGTCATGCATTGTTTGATGCATTCTGATAATGAGTGTTTACGACCTGTCGCCACTCGCGGCATGGCTTGCTTTTGTGCGCACTACTGCCGCTTACAATAAAAAAAGATAGGAATTGTCTCATTAGCAAAACAATGGCAAGAGACTGGTATTTGTTGTTGCTTACACTGCTGCTTTCTTTGATAATGATCAACAAGAACCAAATAATAGACTGCGTATGATAGATGTGCTGAACAAGAGTTAAGCTAAAATTTTTCTCCGTTTCTAAATCTTTGCAGACACCTCTTGTGTACATTACATTCTGCACAGAAATTAGAGTCATCTTAGATTTAAAAATATAATCAATGTCCATGCTTCATTTCTGATTGTATCACTATTAGGCATAAGAATTATACGAATATAAACATGGCATGATATGTATATTCTTCCGCGTTTGCTGCTGTTTCACACTAGGTTCGTAGGTTATTAGGCAGACAGGATTTAAATGAGATAGAAGCAAACACGAAAGAATACATGGCAAAATGTTTATATTCGCATTATTCTTATGGTGAAGAGAATACTGCATCTGATTCACAATTCATAAAAGTTCCTATTAGCAACCATCTCTTCTCACAGGTAGGAAAAAATTCAGAACGTAGAATTGGCCATATTGACAAACATCGCAAATAGTCTTGCCAGTCGGATTTTCGTAGTACATTGAAATACTGCTACATTCGAAGATGAACAATACGGAATTTGTATTTACTTCGTTGGATAATGTATGAAAATGCAGTGGTCGAAACTCAGGGTGGCGAAAAAAGCTCGTCTTCCACTTTTTTTTTTAAATTTATTTACTGACGCAGAGGTTTTGGTGCCAGTATTTATCTTTGTGCCTGCAAAGCATGCCTGTGTAGTGCTGCATATATTTGTGGCGGCACCTTACGACATTTTTAAGAACTTCCGCTTACTTTGCACTCGATTCTAAGCCGCAGGCGGTTTTTTGGATTACAAAAACCGGAAAAAAAGTGCGGCTTAGATTCGAGTAAATACGGTACATCACATGTCCTATGCTCTGAATATCCGCTGTCGTCAGCTGGCGGGATCACGTGACATGAGCTATGATGCACCACAATCACGATTTCAATGCTTCGGAAAATAACATGGGTGTTTTGTGTCCAAAACGTCCCCCCCCCCCCCCCCCCTGAGTTTCATTTTCTAAAGTGCCAGGAAATTCTACAGCTGTGTATAAAACCATAACCATTCAAAGGATTGATAAGTTTTGTAGTTCTGGGGGAAAATATATTACATAACAGGGAAAAAATGTGTTTTCACCCAGGAAAAAGTTTATTTTAAACCGGAAAATCCTGGAATTTTTTTTCCTCGTCCATGTACACACCCCGAAAACTGTGCTGTAATACGGATGCTATAAAGATGATTGTGAATAATGGATACAAACTTTGGGAGATAGGCCTTTAAAATAGACTGTCCCAAATCCACCTCGTGTGGGGCACAGGTGCAGCAAGTCACCCATGACCAGGTGCGAGCAGTACAGGCTATTTCCAGGCAGTCATGTTGAACCACATACACTCTTTGTTCCATCTTGTTCACAAGCCATTTGCCCATCCCTGCCTCTAGCTGCTCAGCTGAGACAGTCAGTCATGTAGGCTGTGGCCTGATGCCTGACTGCCCACACATGAGCTGTTTGTCCACTCCTGCCCACTTCTGCCCATGTGTGCCTGGCTGCCAGCACTGAACTAGAACAGCTTCATATGAATGATAAGGAATGAATGAGGTTTAATATATGCCATGGTATCTATAGCTTCCTGGCTAGAGGAAATTTTGTTTATACCATGCCACACACTGTACAATTCATTTCAGTAAACAGGGATATCACAATGAACCTTTGCAACATGCAGAGCCCTGTAACATTACAGCTCTTAAGCAGCAGTACCAATTAAGTCTCAATGCGTGGGCAGTCATAAATGATGGCAGCTTTGTGAGCCACAATTCTCCAACTAGGCACTGCAATAGTGCTGGTGCAAACTGTTGGTCAAGATCCTAGAAACAGGAATGTTGCATTCTGCCAATGGTGGCCAGCCGTAATGCTCCATGGTACAGCACAATGTGGTATTTCACAGATGAGTACATGACAGGAGCCTGCCTCTTGTGATAACAATCATGGCTAGAGGGATTGTAGACTCAAGCAGCAAAATCATTCAGCATCCTGCATTTGATTAATGCAATCTCCTGCCCAGTCATCGGTTGAATGTACAGCTGGATCACACCCAGCCCTCCTGAAGCAGTGTCACCTAGTAGTAAGGAGCCATAAGTCTACAGGCTGACAGCCAGACCTCGTTATTCTGGGTTTCAAACAGGATCCATCATGGGAAGACTGCTCAGTGGCTGCCATCGCCTGACACCCCAGCCAGTCTCCAAGGGTCATGGGTTAAACTCAGAGTGCCAATGATAGGGTTGCAAGCAGTGTGCACCAGCCACCTGGCCCTGTGTTGCCTGGGCTGATATACTAGTCAATCAGCAAGGATACTGACACTACCAGCCGCAGTTGCACCAAGTCAGTATTCTGCCGCAAGGAAGTCACACACTGCCTGTGAGGCATGGGCCACACCACAGTAGCAACTACAGTATTGCCTTATAGATGGCATCAGTCAATATATAAAGTACACTGTGTTCATGCATTCCCAACTCCTCACTCACCATGATACTGAAGAACTCATCTCGCACAAATACAATACTAAAGTTGGAAGTTACAGGACACATCAGTACAATCATTACACATCATGGAGACTACCTATGTGGCTTTTGAGAACTAACAGAAGAATGGAGTGCCTGGTTCTTTCTGACAAAACATGGAACATTTTAAGCAGCCCTGAACTGTCACAAAATTAGCCCAATGTCATGTAATGTACAAGATAGCATGGACTATTTTGGTAAATTGTCTAATAAGATTTTGATGATAATTACAGACAGCTAGAACATACACTGTATTTAACAGGTTTTCATCGAATTTCTAGATTCAGGACTCACCAGCTACAGTGCATATTCTCTTTGAACAGGCACTGCAAGCTGAGTAAACAATTTTATACACATGCTGTCTGTTGCATGGCAACGGCCTTGCCGCAGTGGATACACCGGTTCCCGTGAGATTACCGAAGTTAAGCGCTGTCGGGCGTGGCTGGCACTTGGATGGGTGACCATCCAGCCGCCATGTGCTGTTGCCATTTTTCGGGGTGCACTCAGCCTCGTGATGCCAATTGAGGAGCTACTCGACCGAATAGTAGCGGCTCTGGTCAAAGAAAACCATTATAACGACCGGGAGAGCGGTGTGCTGACCACACGCCCCTCCTATCCGCATCCTCAGCTGAGGATGACACGGTGGTCGGATGGTCCCGATGGGCCACTTGTGGCCTGAAGACGGAGTGCTGCCTGCTGCTGCTGCTGTCTGTTGCATAGACAGAGGCTAGCATTGTTGTGCCACAAATCTTCTGTATACCAGAGTGTGAGAATATTCAGTGGACTAATCACACAACTAACGTATCCCTTATATGTGAATCAAGTAAAATTTCCAAAATTGTGGGATCATGGCATGGGAGTCAGCACCAATACATCACAGCTTACAATTACTTTTCACGATAATGGAAATTCTTGGAAGGAAAAATACAAAAAATACAGTAAAGGCAACCACCCACCTATAGCAGACTGATGTGTGGCACTTAGACACTTAACAGAAAACAGTGTCCACTCGTTTTCTAGCTCCCACTCTTTTTTTAAGGAAATTACACACATTCACACTCCAACCACATAAGACACTCAAAGGCACACTGTTGATTATTGATTATCAATTATTGAGAGCAGTTGTTCAGGCTGATACATGTCTGGTGGGGCTAGTGCAGTAGTGCGAGTGCGAGGCATGAGTGGAAGAGACAGATGACTTGACAGCTGCACAGCAAGATGAAATGATTTCCGACTGCATCAGGCAGTGGACAGAGATGGAGACGGAGACACAGAGGGGCAGAAAGGGAGGGGGGAAGGGGGGGGGGGAAGGGAGGGAGGGAGAGAGGGGGAGGGAGAGAGAGAGAGAGAGAGAGAGAGAGAGAGAGAGAGAGAGAGAGAGAGTGAGTCACTGTGGTTGTGGTGGTGGTGGTATGCATTTGGTGCCTGATTGATTGTGTGTGTGAATGTTTATATTTCCTACTACAAAAAGAACCAGAGCTCGAAAGCTCATGAACACAGTTTTCTGTTGTGTGTCTCTATGCACCATACACCAGTCTGCTATAGGTGAATAATAGAAGCTCCCTAATTTTAATAGTAAAAATTTTAATAACACACATTAAATCTACACTATCATCAAATAATACCTGAAGCGGAGACTTCCACCACCAACAGCAAGCACTGCATCCAGCTGCTCAGTATTAAGTACACCCAACAATGACCGTACTGCTGGATTTATAGCTTCTCCAGAGTCGAGAGGACCAGCTGGTGGATTACAGACACTACCATCATACATCTGTGGATTGGCACCAGGCACAATAACAACTACCTGAAAAGGAGAGGCAAATGTGAAAAAATGTTATCAGAAAGTCTTTTTTTTTTCTTTTTTTTTCAATATAAGATTAAACAGCCAACCGGTTTCACATAAATTTTAGGTACACTGACCTAGGTTTCGACGCCTACTAAGGGTGTCGTCATCAGAGTGAACAGTTGCTAAATCCTATAAAGTAATACATCGAAAATCAGGCATGACAAAAAACACAGAAACCAAGAGGACAATTTACATGATGCACAATGGTTACTTACGTAAAATTACATTGCTAAAAAGCAATAGTCAGAATTTTGAGCAGCTACGCTCAACTCAAAAGTAAAACACAACATTGTAGCTTTTGCCATCGGCCCAGTGGCTTACACTGCTGCCATGAAAACAATCCAAATTGCGCTGCCTATTGGGTGCGGACAGTAACATGTGCTTGTTTGGAACATTACAACAAAAATAATTTTAAAGAAAGACAGTTAATTTTAAAAAAACAAAATATAAAGAGAGCTTAATATCATTTTGAAATTACTCAGTAGTCAAGTAGATTAATTATAACAGAGCCATCTGTTAAGCTTTACAGAAATTACTATTATGTAAAGGACAGAATGACATAGAAGAAATTTTACAAAAATCTGTACAATGCAGAAAATATTTGCATGAAGGCAACTTTAGCAGCACATATCTAGGAGATTAGAAGAAAATAATGATTTGAAACCAGAAGCAGGAAAAATATAGTAAAAAATAGAGGAATCAAAATTTTGTGAGCAGTGGATTGAAACCACTGAAAAATATTTTTTAGATGGTTGCAACTGTTCATTGAGGATGACACCATCATTCGTAGAAATATGCTTGAAAATCTCCAGCTCTTTGAGTACATCAAGTCTATGACCTTTCCTTTCTCTATGTAAAATGGAAATTTCTTCAACGCATTTCGGTTTGTGTCCGGAAATTAGCAGGAGATTAGCAAAAGTGGAAATGTGTACATTATTATCTGTTTTTTCAACAAATGTTCTTTGTACCTGTCACTAAAAGACCTTCCAGTTTGTCCTATATAATATACAGGACGTGTATCACAAGTGATTTTATACACTCCTGAATTGTGTATTGGAGCAACTGTAGTCTTGAGATTGCGGATGAGACTTTTTTTTGCAAGTTATTGTTCATGGAAAATGCAACTTTGAATCTATACTTTTTAATCAGGAGAAGACAATTTTTATACAAAATAGGGCCTAAAACTGAGAAAACATTTTTATACTCATTACTGTCAGGAGTAGCACTGCTGCCTAAAGTTTGAACTTTGAAGAACTTGTCAACTAATGTGGGATCATAGCCGTTTTTAACTGGAATAGTTTTTATTATGTTCATCTCTTAGTTAAGCTTGTCAGATGACAAACTATTGCAGTTAATAATGGTTATGATCCCACATTAGTTGACAAGATCTTCAAAGTTAAAACTGATGCTAAAGTGACTACTGTAGGCAGCAGTGCTATTCGTGACCGGAATGAGTATAAAAATGTTTTCTCAATTCCATTTGTAGGCCCTATTCTGTATAAAATTCATCATCTTCTGATTAAAAAACACAGATTCAAAGTTGCCTGTCCCATGAACAATAACTTATAAAAATAAATCTCATCCCCAATCTCAAGTCCACAGTTGCACCGATACATAATTCAGAAGTGTATAAAATTGCTTGTGGTACATGTCCCATTTATTACATAGGACAAACTGGGACAAACTGGAAGGTCTTTTAGTGTCAGGTACATAGAACATTTGATGGGAAAAAAAGGCACTAATGTACACAGTTCCACTTTTGCTGATCTCCTGCTAATTTCTGGACACAAACCAAAACACGTTTCAGAAATTTCCATTTTACATAGAGAAAGGAAAGGTCATAGACTCGATGTAATTGAAGAGCTGGAGATTTTCAAGCATGTTTCTATGAATGATGGAGTCATTCTCAATGGACAGTTGCAACTATGTAACAAAAATTTTTTCATTGCTTTCAATCCACTGCTCACAGAATTTTGATTCCTCTATTTTTTACTAAATTTTTCCTGCTTCTGGTTTCAAAACATTATTTCCTTCTAATCTCATAGATATGTGCTGCTAAAGTTGCCTTCATGCATATATTTTCTGGATTGCACAGCTGGTTGTAAACTTTCTTCTCTGTCATTCTGCCCTATATGTAATACTAATTTCTGTAAAGCCTAGCAGATGGCTCTATTATACTTAATCTGCTTAAATACTGGGTAATTTCAAAATGACATTAAGCTCTCTTTATATTTTGCTTTTTATAAGTAACTGTCATCCTTTTTTTCATTTATTTCTCTTATAATGTTTCAAATAGGCACATGTTACTGTCTGCGCCTGATAGGCAGCACAACTTGTATTGCTTTCTTGGCAGCAATGTAAGCCATTCGGCCAATCAGTCTGATGATGTTCTCAGCTGGGTACAATGTTTAGTTTTACTTTTGACTTGAGCATAGCTGCTCAAAATTCTGACTATTGTTTTTTAGGAATGTAATTTTACGTAAGTAACTTTTGTGCATCATGAAAATGGTCATCTTGGTTAACACTTTTTTTGTCATACCTAATTTTTTCTTATGTAAAATCCAGAATGGAATGTAACAATATTAGAGAAGGAAAGTTGCTATTCACCATATAGCAGAGATGCAGAGTCATGACAGACATAACAAAAAGATTTACACAATTATAGTTTTCGGCCATTAAGGCCTTTGTCAGCAACACACACACAAACACACACACACACACACACACAAACGCAAATTGCACACACATCTGCAGTTTCAGACAACTAAAACCACACTGCAAGCAGCAGCACCAGTGCATGATGGGAGTGGCGACTGAGTGGGGGTAAGGAGGAGGCTGGGGTGGGGAGAGGGGTGGATAGTATGGTGGGGGTGGCGGACAGTGTATGCTGCAGATTAGACGGAAGGCAGGAGAGAAGGTGGGGTGGGTGGGGAAGTAAATGGTGGAAAGGAGAGGAATTAAAAGAAATTAAAAGACTGGGTGTGGCGGTGAAATGATGGCTGTGTAGTGCTGGAATGGGAACAGGGAGGGGGCTGGATGGGTGAGGACAGTGATTAATGAATGTTGAGGCCAGGAGGGTTACGGGAATGTAGGATGTATTGCAGGGAATGTTCCCACCTGCGCAATTCAGAAAAGCTGGCGTTGGTGGGAGGGATCCATATGGCACAGGCTGTGAAGCAGTTACTGTGATGAGGGATATCATGTTGCAGCATGTTCAGCAACACCATCTTCCACTCATTTTTTGGCCACAGTTTGTCGGGGGTCATTCATGTGGACAGACAGCTTGTCGGTTGTCATGCCTACAAAGAATGCAGCACAGTGGTTTCAGCTTATCTTGTAAATCACATGACTGATTTCACAGGTACCCCTGCCTTTGATGGGAAAGGTGATGTTAGTGACCAGACTGGGAGTAGGTGGTGGTAGGAGGATGTATGGGACAGGTCCTTACATCTAGGTCTATTGCAGGTGAATGAGTCATGAGGTAAGGATTGGGAGCAGGGGTTGTGTAAGGATGGATGAGCACACTGTTTAGGTTTGATGGACAGCAGAATACTGCTGTAGGAGCGGTGGAAGGATAGTGGGCAGGACATTTCTCATATCAGGGCACGACAAGAAGTAATCGAAACCCTGGCGGAGAATGTAATTCAGTTGCTCCAGTCCTGGATGGTACTGAGTTAGGAGGGGAATGCTCCACTGTGGCTGGACTGAGGGACTTGGGAGGTGCTGGGAGACTGGAAAGACAGGCACAGAGATTTGTTTTGGTACAAAGCTGAGAGGATAATTACTGTCAGTGAAGGCTTCAGTGAGACCCTCGGTATGCAATACAACCTATGTTCCCGTAACAATCCTTGCCTCAACCTTCGTTAGTCACTGTCCTCACCCATCCAGCCCTCTCCCAGTTCCCATTCCAGCACTACACAGCCGCCATTTCACCGCCACACCCAATCTTTTAATTTCTTTTTATTCCTTTCCTTTCTGCTACTTACCTCTCCCCCCCCCTTCTCTCCTGCTGTCAGCACTTCACTGTCCACCACCCCCACCATACTATTCCTCCCCCTCCCCGCCCCAGCCTCCTCTTACCCCCACCCAGTTGCCACTCCCATCATGCACTGCTGCTGCTTCTCGCGCAATGTGTTTTCAGTAGTTTGAGACTGCAGGCGTGTGTGCAAGTTGTGTTTCCGTGAATGTGTGTGTGCGCATGTGTGTATGTGTGTGTACTGCTGACAAAGGCCTTAATGGCTGAAAGCTGTAATTGTGTGAATCTTTTTGTTTTGCCTACCACGACTCAGCATCTCCGCTATATGGTGTGTAGCAACTTTCCTTCTCTAATACTGTTGATTTTTTATGTATTATTTTATAGGATTTAGCAACTGTTCATCCTGATGAAGATGTCAAAAACCTAGGTCAATGTACCTACCATTTATGTGCAACCTGTTGGCTGTTTAAATTCATATTGAAACTAATCTATGGTTGGTGAATAACAGCCATCTCCAAAAATTTTATTAGAAAGTAACACCTGAGATCACTGTCAGTGTCACCATTGCAGCTCAAGTTAATATATTTGCAAATGGAAGTCTGTCAGGTGTGTTCATATTTGTACCAATATACATTAAAATTACTGTAATTGGTATTTCAGCGTGGGACCTATATACAAAAATCAAGACTACAAGCAACACTTCACCTGTAGATAAATGATGGGCTATCCACAAGCACTCTTAACCCTTTGATTGCTGTGGAAGTGTTAACTCGGCATGCCTCGCCATTCCCCTGGTGCGCCTGACGTGTATACATACAGCCTTGGGTCTTCTCTACAACGCTAAGGACGTGTTACGCGTCCCACGCCACTGGCCTTCCCACCACTAGGGACGAGTTTAGGCACACTGAGTCACAGCTACCTGAGCGCTACGCTCGTGTATACACACAGAGCTGTCTTTCTGCTCTGCTCTTCTAGTAGCTGTTCAGTGGTATGACTGTGTAGTTTGAGAGTGCATATATCTTTGTTGCTGTTTCGCTCTTTGCAGAATTCGACTTAGATTCCTGTATTTTCATCAGTTTTCATGTTTTCTACATGTTGTTAGCCAATATTGAAAATTAAACTCATTGTTCTGGGAAGGGTGGGGGGCTTAAAATTTGTTGTTTGAATGAGACTGGCTTTGAAGCATTAATAGAAAACGATATTTGAAACAGAAGTTTCGAATACACCCTGCTTTCATCTTTTCATAAAAATCAACATCTTTTTAACTAATTTGTAGATTATTGGAAAATAGTAGGGGAATAAAAAATTTTATTCCTTATCGTTGTGCAGTCAATCTATTGCACTCTAAATTTCATTTTCATCATGCATTCACACTACTAGACATGTTAACCTGATGTTTACATTGTCTTCAGGCCTGATTTTCGTGCCCAACTTTCATTCTAGTTGTACAGCTTGGTATGTTTTATGGAGCATAGTTTTTTAGCAAAATCGGAACGAAAATACCGCATTTTTGACATTTTTACAATATCTTCAATTTTGTGCTTAATTCACTCAGTACTGAAAAGTGCTATGGAAATGAAACTTTACATTTAAGAACCTTGTGTTGTCAGGTTACTACATGTCAAGTTTCATGTTCATCATAGCATTAGTTCAGAAGATGCAAGAAGCCAAACTTCGAAATTTTTTCGGGCGCCTATTGTTTTGGCCGATTTACCTACAATTTTCTGGCTCAATATGGCTCATAAAATTCTTTTTGTTATTATTCTTAAGAGGACACATACAGTTGTATAAGATGGCCAAATTTTATTTCTTTACAAAAACTATTGCCCGAGATATTACAGCTCAAATTCGCCAAAAATTCACACTGGCTCTGCGCAAGTCGTATTCAGCCGAGAAATATTCAGCACAGATCGGGTTGTGCAGCGCGAGCCGATCCGGTCCCGGAGGCGGCTCCGAGAGACAGGCACGCCGCACATATAGATGGATTATGCCGCATGCCGCGGCGCCTCAACGCGCCAAGCAGGTGGCACGCCTTCAGTAGTAAAAGGGTTAAAAACAGACTCTCGACGGCAGGCACATTGACCACAGAGCCAATCAACAGCATTGGTTTCATACCTCCATTATTTCTTACTAGCCTCTTTCACTGACAGTGATTGATATTTTATCCTAAAAGTGCTCCAGAACACCATTTATTTACTCCACAAAAAACAGCTAGCTAGACAATATGTGTAATAATATGGGATTACTGAATGAGGGGGCACATGAGAACTAGGGTTTTATTGTGATACATAACAAAGTGATAAGAGATGTAATACAAGCGCAAATGTGGGGAAGGAAGTAGGAAACTGGCCATATCCCTTTCAAAGGAACCATCCTGGCCTTTGCATTAAGTGCTTTAGGGAAACTGCTGAAAATTAAATTCTGGATGGTCAGATAGAAATTCAAACTGCCATCCTATTGCAAGCAAATCCATTGTGCTTAACACTGCACCAAACCTTTTAGTGATGAACTAAAACCAGTGGCACAATTAAACAATTCAGTGTCTGCACCTCCTCTTAGATAGCAACAGTTTAAACCATTGCCAACAGTGTTAGGCCCCTGACATCAACATCATGCCAATTTATCTGGCCCTTTCTTATGTGATATGTGGTTGGTCAGTGTTGATATAATGATGCCGCTCCCTTGTGTTTAAAAAAATATATAGTCAACATTAGTAGAAGAAACTACTCATACCTCAGCACATGCTTTCAGCATTGAAGAACTACAAAGGATCACTGTTTTTTACAATAGACTGCAACACAGATACCCTCGCTGGAGAATTTTTGTAAAGTTTGGAAGGTAGGAAACGAGGTACTGGCAGAAATGAAGCTGTGAGGATGGGGTGTGAGTTGTGCTTGGGTAGCTCAGATGGTAGAGTACTTGCCCGTGAAAGGCAAAGGTCCCGAGTTCGAGTCTCAGTTTGGCACACAGTTTTAATCTGCCAGGAAATTTCATATCAGCACACACTCCGCTGCAGAGTGAAAATCTCATTCTGGACAGATACTATCCATTCATCAATTTCTGTGCTCAATTGTTTTCAGTGCCCTGGCACAGCCCCTTCACACCCATCCTCCAACAGTGCAGTCACAAAGTCCACACTAACATTAAAGACATAGGGCAAGAAATTTCTACTAGACAAATTGTGATGCAGCATTAACAATATTCTTAAGCACATACTGCTCAATGTCATTCAGTGGTCAGAGTGCAGCAAAACTACACCTTGAATGTCAGCTGACGACAACAGTTCACATCCTACAACTGGAGCAGCAGCTGTAGCTTTCACAGATACAGCATGCATTCCAGTCATAGAATTCGGTTCCCATCTACAGCTGTAGTTGTCAGTTCCATGTCCTTGGCACCATCATTAGACACTAAGGTGCGACCATGAATATTATGCAGATTTCAGCAGGTGGTGTTCACTAACCAGATGTGCACTCACCAACACTTTACACAAATTGAGCCAGTTTTGTAGCTATCAATAACAGCAAAATATCTACTTATGCCACAGCCTGCATTTCTGCTAGTTGCCATCAACACCAGTATTGGAGTACTTATGATCCCCAGGGGAGGAACTGGTAAGTCTCCCTCTGTGACACATACAGCATCATGATCAGAAGTGGAAGTAGCTCACATACCCATTCGACACACTACCACCAATGAAGATAGCCTCACTTTAGCCACCATACTAACACAGGGAGACTTTCTAGCTGCACCCAGATCCTTGAGGAGGAAGGATATTGTACTTCTGGTTATCATGTAAATAGACACATAGACCAAGGAGTTAGGAGACCATATCAGGTATTGGTAGATATAGAAAAGAACAGGTCACACTCCACAGCCACTGGCTGTACTACTAGGGCACTTAATAAATGACACCTGAAGTTCAATTCAATAGTTCAGATCTAGCAGCCTTACAAAGATTCCACCTCTCTCTTGCAGAACTAGTAGCCTATAGTGATGATATGTGCTTCTGCAAAACCAGAACTGGCACACAGTCACAGGGATCACAAACCCATTTTGGTGCTGAAAGGTGTACTTGAACCCCTTGATGGACCAGGATTAGCATCTCCACTTATTACGAAATAAGAAAATAAAACAACAGTATATGAATCATCTGATAATGGCTAATGTGCAGTTGCCTGTCAAGGTTGGCAGTGTCATACAAGGTAATTTAGGCTCAACTTCCAGCAGTATCTTGCACAATCACAGGTCAAAACACCTCCACCCCACAGACATGCACATGCAAACACACACACACACACACTCACACACACACACACACACACACACACTATCTCAAAGTACCACACTGTAGTGTCCACACACAATAATAGTAGTGGCAACAACAATAAAAAAACATCAAACTGCCAGTTACAGTTTGCACTGTGTCTTCAGTTAAATCATCAAGTCTCATTCTGTGTGTGTGTGTGTGTGTGTGTGTGTGTGTGTGTGTGTGTGTGTGTGTGTGCGCGCGTGCGTGCGTGTGTGTGTGAAAGAGATATTACCTGCTCAGCAGCACAACTACACAGTGAGTCATTACTCCTTCCATTATTTTATTTCAGTACTGTACTAGTACATTTGATGTTAATGTCATTTACTCAGTAGACAATTGCTCAGAATGTGACTGATACAATATGCTGTTGACCCGAAGTCCATTCTCCACTGCCTTTAAGTGTTGTCTGATTATGAACGAAGTCCGCCCCGGTAGCTGAGTGGTCAGCGTGACAGACTGTCAGTCCTAAGGGCCCGTGTTCGATTCCCGGCTGGGTCGGAGATTTTCTCCGCTCAGGGACTGGGTGTTGTGTTGTCCTAATCATCATCATTTCATCCCCATCGACGCGCAGGTCGCCAAAGTGGCGTCAAATCGAAAGACCTGCACCAGGCGAACGGTCTACCCGGCGGGAGGCCCTAGCCACACGTCATTTCCATATATATACCTAACAGAAAGCACTAACAACATTAATATTATAAATAAGTGTCCTTTTTTACAATAAACACATTGCAGTCACTGCAGATTCTTAGACATTATGTCTAAAATATTCATCACTTACTTTTTTTTCCAGTAAATAAATTCTTTGATTGATTTCACAATCCATCTTTCATTTTAGGATCTGGACCACAACATGTGTTTAATATAGTGGAAGCAGACAGGAGTTCTTGAGGAAACATAATGAACCTACTTTGATGAGGAAACAAGAACTGGAGCTGTGGCTACTTACTGTATTTTTAAGAACATTAGTAACAAGAGGATCTTGTTTTGCAATTCCAGCCAACAAATGTCTTGCAACTCGTAGCACCAATTCTCGGCCTGCTGGCTGAGAGGAAAACAATGATCCTACCAGTGCCACATGCAGCTTTCCCTCTTCTGGTGCACCCATCTGTAATTAAATTCAGAACTTATTTAGTATTAGCAATTAAACGGTGTTAAAGTGTTGCTGAAAAATTAGTTACAATTTCTAGTGCAAATCCTTATCCACTGATAAATAGTTGTAGGGGAGAGAAGGCTGAAGAGAGAGATTAACAAAAATAAGATTAAGAATTTGGTTTCATGAAGAGATTTAATAAAATGCCCATACTGAGGGCAAATTTTCAAAATGTGTAATTTATGGAAAATTTCCAGTTACAATGATAAGGATTTTGTTCATTCTGTATTCTTAGTTTACAATTTTAATGATTCACTGAACTCATATTGTGGAGGAAACTACTTTCAAATGCCAACAGATTAACAAGCATAAATATAAGTTGAAAGACATACCTCATCAGTTATTCTTAATACACCATTCCGCATTTCTGCTTTGTCTGGATGCTGTAAACTCAAATACTGCAACTGCTGCATGAATGTATTCTGATCGGAATACCCATGGACTGGAGCCACATTCTCATTCAGACCAAAATCATAAATTCTTGACCAACGCCCAGGATTCAGTTCAGTGACCTCTGTTTTTTCAAGAGTAATATTAACTGTGCCAGATGAAGGTGCTTCAACTTGAATGGTTTTTGTGATGTAGCTAGAAGAGAACAATTTATATATTGATTCCTTTATTTTGCATAAAAATGTTGCATCACCAATCAAAAACTTTAAACTGTGATTCATCATAATAGTTTAAATTTCAAAATGACCATTGACAGACTTTTCATTTAACATAACAGCTGTTGAAAATAACATTGTTAAAAGTAAAAGTAAATTTTAAAGAACTGTCATTTTACTTTATTAACTACAATTGTTGGCTTCTGATACAATGCAAATGTAGCTTGAAGGTTAAGGTATTAAATAACAATAAAGATATTCCAATAACTGTGTATTTATTGGTTTTCCATTGTCTCTTGAAGCTAAATATTTGCTAGAGGAACAGTCAGGATTTCATGAATGCAAGTTAAAAAACTCAACGTAATCCTTGAAAATGAGAATTTGGCACTCAGTTCTGAGTACAAGAAACATATAATGACTAGAGATGGTTTATCATCATCATTAAGCAAGTGTTCTATGGCCATTGTTGCATCTCACCATCCAACATCCATCTGCCCCTATCTTGTAGTGCTCTTGCAGTCATCACATTATAAACATCTTCATACCACCTTCTAGATGGTTATCTATAGTTCATTCTCTCTGGAGTGGGGCAGGGAGGGGGAGGGGGGGAGGGGACCAACAGAGCACTGTTTTAAGCAATCTATGACATGGTCATTCCTCAAACCTCCCCCCCCCCCTCCCCTTTCACAAGATTTCAGGTTTCTTAATGTAAATCTTCCATCTATGTGTGAGCAACCATGTCTCTTCTTTCTCTAACATTTCCTTTAGAATATGACCATACAACAGTGCAATAGATGGCATCTCATTTATACTTAAATAATTATTGCAATCTAATCTATCACCCTTCTCACACGTGGAGGTAATGCTGGCTTTCTTCCATTCATACAGCTCACAATCCACCATCACGCACTTATTATAGATATCAGTTTGTCTTGACTCATTTGGCAGTTATATTTTAGAGCTCATTACTTTATAATTTTTCACATTTTTTATGGCATGCTTAGGCACAAGAACTCAGCAGCAGTCTTTGCACAGTTAAAGGAAGAGATAAAACACATTTTTAGGAATAGGAACTGAGTTGAATATAATTAGGTTGCTAGTTTATACTGGAGCAACATCTGTGGCATTGAGGTGGTTCTCTTATCTTACGACCTTTTGGGATCTAGGATAGACGAGGAAAACAGCAACTTTATATTCTGCTTTGCACTGACATTTATCAGTCTGTAAGACACACTGCTTATGTGTAATATAATTTGATAGATACAAAAAGTCTACTAGGAAGTGGAGGCAGGAGAAAACACATATAAAGTCTAAAGAAATGTGCAAGGTTTCGGAGCCAGTGGCTGCTCCTTCTGGCAGAAGGGAAAGGAAGAGGGGTAAAGGAAAAGGACTGGTGAGGTTTAGGAAATGACGAAGAGTTCAGAAAAGTCACCCAAAATCTTGGGTCAGGAGAAACTTACAAGAAAGGATGAGAAGGAAAGACTGATTGTTGGTGACTGCCCTGGACAAGATTTGAATTCCTGAGAGCCTAAATGTGGAAGCTTGGGTAATAAGCAAGACAAAGATTATTAACAAAACATCATGCAATAGTGAATAAGAGCAGAAAAATAAGTATTATATGTGGTAGAGGTGGGTGGGAAACAAACAGGTCTGAAAATAAAGGATATACAAATCTAAAAGGGAATGAAGATAGGAATACTTACTGAGAACAAATGCTTATACCAAGGAAATTAAAGAAAATAATTACCCTAAATTAGGCCCAGGCAGGTGGTGAGAACCAAGGACGTGATGTAACTCCAGTTCTCACTTGCAGTGTTCTGAGAAAGTGACATCTAGGAGAAGAATCCAGATGGTATATGTGGTGAAACAGGCACCGAGATCACAACTGTCATGCTGTAGAGCACAATCTACAACAGGATATTGTGTGTTGCCAGTATACACCCCTTATCTATGTTCATTCATCCTAAATGATAATTTGGCAGTAGTCATGCCAATGCAGATGGCTGAATAGTGTTTACGTAACAGTACAAGAATCTGTCATTTCGCAGATGGCTCCCTCCCTGATAGTATATGTTTTGCCGATTCAGGTGTGGTATAAGTGGTGGCAAGAGGGTGCAAAAGGCAAGTCTAACAGTGGGGATGATTGCAGGGGTAGCAGCCATAGGGTTGGGAAATGGCTGCAGAAGCAGCATAGGAACTGACCAGGATATTGATTGGGGGGGGGGGGGGGGGTGTCAAAAAGCCGTTCTACATGTGATGAGTAAAATGTCAGACATAGTGAACCTCTTTTCAGTGCATGATTTTATGAAGGTATAAGCTTGTCAAAGTATCTGATTGATATGTTCAAGGCCAGGATAATACCAAGTGACAAGACATGCACTCTTAAGTCATGTTTTTTTGTGAATCAACAGTATAAGGATTGGATATGATGGCCTGAGAAATCTGCTTCTGAACAAAGCTGGTGAAGTAACGATGTCCAGTGAAGGTTGAGATGAGAATGTTAATTTATTGCTGTAAAGAGTCTGCATCTGAACAAATATGTTTGCCTTGAATGCTGAGGCTGTATGGGAGGGAATGTTTGACTGAGAAAGGATGGCAACTGTCACAACATAAGTACTTTTGTTTGTTAGTAGATTTAATATGAACAGAAGTGTGTTGCTGGCCTTCAGTGAGGATGAGATAAACATTAAGGAAAGTGGCATGGGATTCGGAAAAGGACCATGTGAAATTTATTTGGGAGAATGTATTTAGAGTGTCCAGGAATTGTAACAGCTTAGCCTCACCATGAGTCCATATAGCAAAGATGTCATCAATGTAACTAAACCAAATGGGAGGTTGAAGGCTTATGGATCTCTGGAAGAACCTCCAAACGACCCATGAAAAGGCTTTTTGTCCCCCTGCTTCTTTTTTGCGACTCCCATCATCTCCAATATTCAAAACCTTCCTCTCTTGCCATGATGAATCCTATCACATACTATATTTGGTCTCAACCTTTTGCCTGACATTCTGGTCGCCTGTGTGTATGGTGTGCCTATTTGCATGAATATGTGAGGTTTTCTTTTCCTGTCTGAAGAAGGCCTTGGTCAGAAGCTTAAGGGGTAAAAGTCTTTTCATAGCGCCTGTCTGTCGCTCAGTCTTTACGGCGAGTAGCGCTCTATTCTTTTCGTACTATTGTTGATATTCCAACCTGGCTTTTCCATTGTCTGACATTGTGAAGCAAGTTATTGCTGAACAAAAGCCCTTTGTTTGACTGTCAGGTTGATGACTTTCCTTGCAGTCATAACTTTTTATTCTCACTTTGGTGGTGCCACCCAGCATCACTACAGAATCCAAGTACGTGGCGCAACATTACTGTCACTCATCGTGGCACCACTACCCAGATGGTGTTTTGCTGTCAGGAGTGCCCTTTGATGAGATCCCACCTCACTCCTGGATATAAGCAGTCATAAGGCTGCTCTGTGGCAATTGTGATGTGATTGGAGAGGCATGTTTCTGGAGTTTATATTGCAGACTCTGGCTGTTATTGGCAGAACTCTGATGCTAACTCCATTAGTTAGCAAAGCACCTTTACAAAACTCATAAAATCCGAAGTCAGCAAATATTATCTTCAGAGGAGGTGTAGAGTAAACTTACTTCATACTTTGTATTGCATGTTTGTCAAAAATAGCTTTCCTCACATAATCTATAGTCTTCAAAGTCAAACATTTAAAACTGTTCAAGTAGGAAGGTCTTCATATTCTTACATTTATTTTACACTTGTTAAACACCACACATACATCTGTAAACTCCCAAGTGAAAGTTACTTTCTTGTTTAAAATATGTTTAAAGGTTATTTCTCGTACATCTATTTTAGTTGTATTGCAAAACATCATGATGATAGTTTTAAAAAATTAAAAATCCTCAGTTTATTTGCCAGATACCAACATGTACAACAGATGAGGCACTGATTACCCTCTCACACACATCTCAGCAGAAAAAATACATTAAAGAAGTGTTGCAGGGCAACTTCTACTAAGGCTGCATGCCTTATTAATAGGGATCAGAAAACGCAGCATCTATTTTTTGCAAAATTCACATCTGATTTTTGTGAAAATCACATCTATTTTTGTAGACATTTGCACCTATTTTCTTTGTCTGTAAATGATTAGATGCACAAATTTAAAAGGTTGTCATGCCACATTAGTGAAGGCATGAATTATTAGTTCTTTGAAACTGACTGACTGACTGGAATGTTTTGTTTTACAAAAACTTCAGCACCTTTTTCTTCCAAAATGGCCTTTGTTTTCTTCTTTTGGCTGTAATTAAGCTTTCAAAAATGATTGTTCTGTTGAAAAGCAGCAGCATTTTCCCGCCAGTTAAGTGAATGCGTCTCCGATATAAGTTGTTTCTGGGCTTTATTTGTCTTTTTCCACCCAATCTGAAGATCAAAAATTCTGCAGACAACTAATTTCGACCTTTTGTGGGCACTTATAGCCTTATGACCCATGATTAAGAATGCTACAGATAGAACTGACAAGGCACTTAGCGTAGAAGTAGAATCGAACATACAGCAACTCGATTTTAATGTTAGAAGAAGAATTTTGGCAGCATCAAAAAACATTACAGATTTTGTTTTCCAGTCACTATAGTGCAGAGGGTGGGTGCTATAGACTATAGTCACAGATGGCCACGAACATAAACAGATTAGAATTTTGACCACCAGAGGGGAAGGAGCTGTGCAGAGAAACAAACCCCACCTCCATTTCGCTTGGCAGCAGTCTACAGAAGAACTGGCACATTGTCACATGGTTTGCAGATCTCTTCTGGTGTCGTAAGGGCTGTAATCAAAATCTGTGATGGACCAGGACTAGTCATTTCACTTATTTCAAAAAATGAAAAGAAAACAATGAGCAATGCACATAACAAAACATTCGCAGACAGCTACCGTGCAGTTGCCTGTTGAAGTCAGCAGAGCATTGTTACGACGTATTTCGGGTCCAACCTATAGTGGTATTCGATGCAACTACAGTTCAAAACATCTGCTGCCCAATTTGCCAAGTTAAAACCGTCCATATTACACAGTCTTTTGAGCTTTAGCTAATAAACAAACTTACGCATTTCTTTCTCATATAATGCTAGGTCCCACAGCTGAGTACTATGTTGTATTACACGATGTGTATCTTAGTCCATTCGGTCGACCACAACTGGCATGGTGCATTGATACAGCGCTATGTTCGTACACCTTTTTTTTTGCAAGTAGGTTCTTGTGCACATTTTCTTTCCAAATTGGGCTTCACCCGTAACTGCTTACATTTTTGATATTGTACAGAGAAAATAAAGGTATCACAAACTATCTCTAACTAGTAGCCCTTCTGGATACAATTCGCTATGAAACAGCATCTATTAAGTTTTTGCATTTTGAGGCGGAAGTCGCATCTATTTCATATTTATTGCAAAAAGCAAATTTTTCCAGTCCCTACTTATTAATAAATGAATACAAAAAAATTGGATTTATACCAACAATCTTCACTTACCCAGGAGAGGACACACTTAGTGAATAGGTGCCTGGAGGCAGCAGGCGCCAGTAGTCACCATCAACAGCAGAGTGTACATCACGTAAAGCACCAATAGTTGGACTTGAAACAGTTATAGTAGCATTGCGAACCGGATCACCATTCTTGTCTAGAATAAATCCACTAACACCTTCATGAACCTTTGAAAAGAAGAAGTGAATTGAGATTTTTGAGGCTCAGGCCTATTTCTCTTAATGAATCTGTTCAGAGTTTATCAAACATACAACACTTTTTTATTCTACTGTTTCAAATAAAACAGAAGTGAAATTATGAGGAAACACTTCCTAAATCTCTAATTAGAGCAACATAATATGAGAAGGAAAGAATAACTCATTATTCTGTACCTCCTCATCTGGATTCTATTTACCCCTCTCCCCCTTTCCCTCCCTCTCCTAACTGGGAGCTGCGCCTCCTTAATGGAAGCAGTGACATGTTCAAATGTTTCTTTATAACTTGAAAAAATTTTGAGTGGGATTTCATTTTTTAAACAGAAATTATACTATAATAGATAAAACTATAAAAAATGAGAAAGAGAAAGAGACAGCCATGAAATAGTATCAACTGTGAACTACCTGTATCTCATCCGTAATCATACCTTGTCTAAGAGTTGCAGTAATGGTTCACGATTTTCGCTCCAATACCGAGGCAGATCTTTAGCAAGTGGATATTTTTTGCATCCTATTTCCAGAGTTAACTCCATGGTTCCAGCTTTCACATAATTCCAGTCCTACAACACAACAATCAAGATTCAAAGACTGTACGCAAATGAAACACTCTAACCATCAAGTGTAACAATCACCACTTTGGTTATTGTAAATGTAACTGACCAAATGGGAAACAGAATACTTATAACTCATAATTTAGGTGAAACTCTTCATACATAAAGAAAAATAATTAATTCAAGTAGATTTGTCCCCTAAAATAAAACAGCACTTATTCCAAATCAGAAAGTAATACCTAAGAAAATGTGTTTCTAGCCATTTAAAGAGTAATTAATCTTGAATGAATTAGTAGTATATTGGTCCAAGTATTGAGTCAAGTGCAAGACCCAAAGAGTGAAAAATCAAAGACTTCAAAGTTGCTACATTACATCTGGGATCTAGTCCGCCCCGGTAGCTGAGTGGTCAGTGTGACGGAATGTCAATCCTAAGGGCCCGGCTTCGATTCCCGGCTGGGTAGGAGATTGTCTCTGCTCAGGGACTGGGTGTTGTGTTGTCCTAATCATCATCAATTCACCCCCATCGACGCGCAAGTCGCCGAAGTGGCGTCAAATCGAAAGACTTGCACCCGGCGAAAGGTCTACCCGACGGGAGGCCCTAGTCACACAACATTTACATTGTATCTGGGATCTAGAATGCAGTTGGGAAATGTAGCCCTGAGGCCAGTAAGACCTTCCTTGTGTTTCAAGCCTCATCACAAAAGTGAACTCAAAGAGTATTTTCAAATTAAATTTTGTATCACTGTGAGACTACATCCACAAATCTTGTATTTTAAGAGGGAGGATATGAGGACATTTGCAGTGAAACAAAATGGCTTGGTAAACTATGCACAATGAAGGCTACTTTAATAGGTCACTAGCATTCCTCCCATGCTGCCAGGATAAGAAAACAATTCTATCATTTTGCATTGAGTACCCCACATAAAAAACTTCGTTTGAAACAACGCAACATCGGCTGAAAGCTGGGAATATTTTCTTAACTCCTATTAAACAGTTTGTGACAACTACAACACTATAAATCCAATCTTTGTCACATTACATGGCTCATCATGTTTGAGAATTTTCAGATGCTTACAGAATGATATGTTCGTACGTTACCGGTATGAGTGTTTCGGATACGTAATTTATTTCATAACAAATGGCAGTTGTGGTTTATAGTTCAGACAAAGAATACATCACCCACGAATTTCATAGCATACCAACACAAATAAACACACATTTTTGAGAATTTTTGGAGCCTACTATTATCCTTTGCATAATCTACGAGCAATTTGTGGCAAATCAGCATTTGTGAATTAGTTACTGTTACAGATTTTCTAATTAACATATTGTGCTACATCTAGTTATTCCTTAAAGAGTATCAGTCCTATCTGCAGTTATTATCTGCACCATAAATTAATTCTGTTTTCGCATATGCTAACAACTATAACAACATCAAAACATTTTAGGAAACTAGTAACTTTTGCCACAGTTTTTTTGTGTTGCCTTAACACAAATCTCATTTTTGTGTATATGCTCCAATTCTTATACAATTACCAACTTTTTAGCTCTACAGATTAAAAGATAATCAGCAGATTTTATTTAAAGTTATTTGTTCACTGCCTTGTAATACATTGCACCAGCCAAAATACATCCCCACTCTGAATGCTTTTCTCCCACTTTGAATGCTTTTCTCAAAAACGGGATGAGTTGGTTGCCATTTGTAAGCAGCTGGAAATTGCCCTGACAACTGTTAAATGATTGGTAACTGCTGCAAATCATTGTGTTGGAAGAGCTACCGAAAGTACCAGAGGTACCTAAAGTATTATCCTCTTCTAGTGATCCTGTCTCCTCTGCAGAACGCACGGGATCTGTCATTAGCCATGCACATGACTGTGAGTGGTATGTCAGAGATAGATCTAGGCATCCCGCACGGGGTGGACATGGACCATGCAGGACTCAGTGTGTTGTACTGATCCCACAACCAACAAGTCTGAGGTGCTGTGTTTTCACTGAAACGGAAACTGAGCCAGTGGGACTCACTTCAAATGTTTTGCAGAAATGTGTTTTATCCAGTGTCAGGAGGAGGAAAACACAAAAAGGTAGGATCTGTTAATTATTGGCAGCTCAGAAAGATGGCAAATGATGGTATCCTTTAGGGAAATGGCAGCAAGTAACAGGAAAGGACACCAGTTGCACTCAGTATGTATGCCTGGATCCCCATTCAGCAAGCTGAAGAGGCAATTCCGGCAGCCACTGAGGGAACAGGGTGCAACCAACTGCAGATTGTTGTGCACATTGGAACAAATGATGCCTCTTGGCTCTGAGGTCATTCTTGGGTCATTCTAGTGACTAGCAGAGAAGGTTGAGAAGACCAGCCTTGCGCATTGGGTTTCAACGAAGCTCACAATTTGGAGCATTGTCTCCAGAATTGATTGTTGCCCTTTGGTTCTGAGTTGAGTGGAAGGACTGAACCAGGGACTTCAAAGGTTCTGTGACAAGCTAGGCTATGACTTCCTGGTCTTGCACCATAGGGCTGAGAACTGTACGGTTCCCATAAATAGGTCAGGTGTGCACTACACTTCAGAGGCTGTTACTCAGGTAGCTGACTGTGTGTGGGGTGCACACAATAGTAGTAGTAGTAGCAGTAGTAGTAGTAGTAGTAGTAGTAGAAGTAGTTCTTGTTGTTGTCGTTTTAAGTTAGATGGCTCTCCATCCAATCCAGATACAATAGCTGTAGGAAACCCAGAAGTATCAGCATAAGAGCAATAGAAATGTCTCTTATAGGTGAGAGTATTAAAATCCTAATGGTAAACTGCCGAAGCATTTGCAACAAAGTGCCAGAGTTTGAAACACTCATGAAAAGCAGTGAAGCTCAGATAATACTAGGTAGAGAAAGCTGGCTGGAACCTGAAACAGATAGTAGTGAGATTTTTGGAGAAAATTTAAGTGAATATCGAAAGGATAGGCAATAGGGAAATGGAGATGGTGTACTTGTTACAGAAGACAAGAAACTCAAATCCACTGAGGTAGAAATTGAAGCTACATGTGAGATCGTTTGGGCAGGATTCAGTATCAGGGGTGGGCATAAAACTATTATTGGATCTTTCTATCACCCACCAACCTCGTCTCCTGATGTAACCAAAAATTTCTGAGAAAACCTCAGTTCACTTGTATACAAGTTCCCCAATCATACTGTAATCACTGGTGGAGACTTTAATCATCCAACAATTAATTGGAGAAATTACAATTTTGTAAGTGGTGGGCATGATAAGACATCCTGTGAAACTTTACTAATTGCCTTTATCAGTAAACTCTTCCGGGCTAAGTTGCCGTGGTCGATCTGTAGAACTTCTTCTCCCTGACGTTTCGTTCTCAACTACGGAGAACATCTTCCGAGGTGAGTCGACGACTGGCTGCTAGGAGCTTTTCTGCTACGCTGTCGTGATACCGGTATAGTTCCCAAGTTTTTAAAAGTGAGAAGAATGTTTCATTTGGCACAAGCTAACCGTATTTACTCTCGTATGGAACTGGCATTACTACGTGAGCGGATACATCAGACACGAAGAGGACTGGCGGTATGTGGTGGCCAACTGCTAAATCTTCATTTACTTATTAGCAATACTATGCATTTTAGTCATTGGAACAAAGTAGACAGTTTAACATTTAGATCCATGGAGATTAGTGCACAAGTGTCTTCCAATAGGCAGAAGGAGAAGTTTGATCGTCTACAAGAGGGTCGACAGGAAACACCGATTCCAAACAATTCCCAAACGGTTATTAATTTATCGGAAAAAGAATTGTCTAAGGAAGAACTTTCTGTTCTGTCTAAAGGAGGAAATTTTGCAATAACTCCATCCAAGATTCCTGTGGAGGACATTATTGCTAATATAGAGGCAGGAATTCGTCAGTTACCATCATATTCTGCTGATGAAATTAGAATGGAAACCTCCAGGATATTACGCAAAGCTAAGCCACCCAGCAGCAATCTGTCTCAAGGGGAAAGGAAGGCATTGCGGGAGATCAATGCAGACAAGAATGTTATTAAAGTTGCCGCTGACAAGGGAAATGTTACTGTTTTAATGAATACTGAGGATTATCACAAGAAGATCAGTGATCTCCTGGAACCCAGCACATACAAGAAGTTGAAAAAGGATCCCACAACGAATGTGCTGAATGCCACCAATCATCTGATAAAACAGTCTTCCATTCCTACAGAAGTTAAAAAGTATCTTTGTAAAACGGAGGCTTATCCTCCGAGATTATATGGATTACCAAAGATACATAAACCTGATGTTCCTTTGAGACCAATAGTCAGCGCAATTGGAGCTCCTACCCAAGAACTAGCCAGACACCTTGCCTCTTTGTTACAACCTTACATAGGCAAAATTGAGAGTCATATTAAAAACTCTCTACACTTCATTGAGAAATTGAGGGAAATTACTGTCGGTCCTAATGACATACTTGTCAGTTTTGATATAGTGTCTTTGTTCATGATGGTTCCAGTTGATGAAGCTCTCTCCCATATAGCCGATATGTTCCCTATTGATATAGTAGCCTTGTTCCAACACTGTCTATCCTCAACCTATTTTCAGTACAATGGTGAATTTTATGAACAGATCGATGGGGTAGTCATGGGAAGCCCCCTAAGTCCCGCAATTGCGAATTTATTCATGGAATATTTTGAACATCAAGCAGTGCAGTTGGCCAAAAAAAGCCCCTCAAAGTGGTATCGGTATGTGGATGATACCTTTGTAATATGGAATCATAAGGAAGAAGACTTGAATGATTTTCTGGTACACTTAAATAGCATCAACCCAAAGATTAAATTTACTATGGAGAAGGAGAAGAATGGACAACTTAACTTCTTGGATGTATCAGTTATCAAACGGGCAGATGGGACCTTAGACCATAAGGTCTACAGGAAAGGTACACATACTGATCGCTACCTCCATAAGAACTCAAATCACCACCCTAGGCAAAAGAGGGGGGTCATAAAAACACTAGTGGATAGGGCCAATAATATTTGTGAACCAGGCTACTTACAAGAAGAACTAAATCATTTACGAATGGCCTTTGCGAAAAATGGTTATACAAAAAATGAGATTAACCGAGCACTTCACCCAAATAGAAAAATGCCTAAAAATATGATACAGCAACAACCATCAGCTGGAAAAGTATTTCTTCCATTCATCCATAATATCACGGATCGCATTGGAAAAGTACTAGCCAAGTTTCAGTTAGAGACCATTTAAGACCTACTAAGAAAATTAGTGAACGCCTAAGATCAACAAAAGATGCTTGTCACACCCTAGCCACCCCAGGGGTATATAAAATTCCGAGTAGTTGTGGCAGGGTTTACATAGGAACTACAAAAAGAGGCATCAATACACGGTTGACGTAGCACAAAAGAAACTGTCGCTTGGGACATATCGACAAATTGGCAGTAGTGGAACATGTTTTTAAGGATGGAGATTACGAAATAAAATTTGGTGAAACAAGCGTGCTAGCGAGGACGTCGCACTATTATACACGTATGTATAGAGAGGCAATTGAAATCCACAAACATCAATACAATTTTAATCATAAAGAAGAAGGATTAAAATTGGATAAGATATGGCGGTCGACGTTGCATCAATCACGTGACAATCGATTGCCTGTAATCGAGAGAACAGACGATAGCCAGAGATAGTTGCACATCAACGCCACGTGACGTGTGGTGGCGCCCCCTACGATCTCTATATAAGCAGCGGCCCCAGCTCCTAGCAGCCAGTCGTCGACTAACCTCGGAAGATGTTCTCCGTAGTTGAGAACGAAACGTCAGGGAGAAGAAGTTCTGCAGATCGACCACGGCAACTTAGCCCGGAAGAGTTTACTGATAAAGACGCCGGCCGTGAAAGCCTACATGGAATGATTTTACTAATTGCCTTCTCTGAAAACCACCTATAACAGATAGTTAGGAATCACACTCATAATGGACGTCTACTGTATCTAATGCGTAAATAGACCTGACCACTTTAAGGATATCCACATTGAAACTAGTATCAGTGACCATGATGCTACTGTGGTAACAATGATTACCAAAGTACACAGGACAACTACAACAAGCAGAAAGAAATATATGTTCAGTAAACTAGATAAAAAAATCAGTAGTGTCATATGTCAATGAGGAACTTGAAACTTTCCGCACTGGACAGGAGCACGTACAGAAACTCTGGCTCAAGTTTAAAAGAATAGTTGACCATGCACTGGATAAATATGTACCCAGTAGAACAGATCATAATGGTAGGGAACCTCCATGGTGTACAGTCACTGTAAATAAACTTTAAAGAAATAGAGATTACTGCATAATAAGTTTAAAACAAAGACAAGGGCTATAGATAGAGGGATTCTGAATGAACATGTTTGGCCGTTAAGAGAGCAAAGGGTGAAGACTTAAATGACTACTGTAGTAGAATACTGTCAAGTGATCTTTCAAAGAAGCAAAGGAAATTCTAGTCGTATGTAAAGGCTGTTAGTGGCATGAAAGTTAGGGAAAGTTAGTGTCCAGCACCTAGTGAATGAGACAGGAACTGAAATTGAGGATAGCAAAGCAAAAGCTGAAATGCTTAACTTCAAATGTTCCTTTACAAAGGAAAATTTGAGACTACTGTCACAATTTAATCCTTTTACCATTGAAAAGATGAATGAAATAAGTATTAGTGTCAGTGGCATTGAGAAACAGTTGAAATTGTTAAAATTGAACAAATCTCCAAGCCCTGATGGAATCCCTAATCCCTGTCAGATTCTATACTAAATTTGCGCCGAGTTAGGCCCACTTCTAACTATAATCTGTCATAAATCCCTTGAACAAAAAACCATGCCCAGTTCTTGGAAAAGGGCACAGGTCACACCCGTTTACAAGAAGGGTAGTAGAAGTGATCCACAAAACTACTGTCCAATATCCTTGACATCGATTTGTTGTAGAATCTTAGAACATATACAGATCTCAAACATAATGAGGTATCTTGAACAGAATGAGCTCCTCAATGCCAACTAGCATGGATTTCAGAAACATCGATCACGTAAACCCAATTCGCATTTTTCTAACTGACATACTGAAAACTTTGGATCAAGGCAATGTGGTAGGTTCAATATTTCTTGATTTCCAAACATTTGACTCAGTACCGCACCTGTAGTTATTATCAAAAGTACGATCATATGTGGTATCAAGTGAAATTTGTAACTGGATTGAGGACTTTTAGGTAGGAAGGATGGAGAGTCATCTTCAGATGTAAGTAACTTTGGGTGTGCCCCAGGGAAGTGTATAGGGATGCTTGCTGTTCATATTGTATGTTAATGACCTTGCAGACAATATTAACAGCAAAATCAGACTTTTTGCAGATGATGCTGTTATCTATAATCGAGTACTATCTGGGAGAAGCTGCAGAAAAGATGCTGATAAGATTTCAACATGGTGCAGAGATTGGCAACTTGTTCTAAATGTTCAGAAATGTAAACTTTTGCTTCTTCACAAAACAAAAAAACATAATATCCTATGACCATTATATCAATGAGTCATTGTTGGTATCAGCCAACTCATACAAATGCCTGGGTGTAACAATTTATAGTGAGGTGTAATGGAATGATCACATAGGTTCAGTCGTGGGTAAAGCAGGTGGTAGACTTAGGTTTATTGGTAGAGTACTCGGAAAGTGCAATTGATCTACAAAGGAGATTGCTTACAAATCATTTGTGCAACCGGTTCTAGAACATTTCTCAAGTGTGTGGGATCTGTACCAAATAGAACTAACAGGGGATATTAAGCGTTTACAGAGAAAGGCAGCACGAATGGTCACAGGTTTGTTTAATCCCTGGGAAAGTGTCACGGAGATACTGAAGGAAATGAACTGGAAGACTCTTAAAGACATACATAAACTATCCCGAGAAAGTCTATTAACAAACTTTCAAGAACTTGCATTAAATGATTACTCAAGGAATATACGACACCCCCTACGTATCGCTCACATACACATTGTGAGGATAAGATTAGAATAATTACTGTATGTAAAGAGGCATTCATACCACTATTCTTCCCGCACTCCATACACCAATGGAACAGCAAGATACCCTTATAACTGGTACACTGGGATGTATCCTCTGCCATTAACCTCACAGTGCTCTGCAGAGTATAGATGTAGATGTTTAACATTTGTAAATAGCTCGTGTTAATATTCAAAAGATTAATTTAATTAATGGATGCAATAATACAGATAGTTATTTTCAGATACAATTATTGTGTAAATGATAGGAATCTTACAAAGCTTTTTTAAAGGAACTATGACGTGTAAATGGTTATAATTACAGAATAACAGCACAAGTGTGAGGAAAACAGCGAGAGATGTATGAAGCTCCTGAAATAGTGTTGCCCCAGCCAGAGTTTATTCAATATGCATTTTTCTTATTACAGGTGTGTCACACAATTGCTTATAAGTTCAGTGCTGCACAGGATGGTTTAGTCAGTCTGCCTGGTGATACTTTTCACCACAGGTGTAATTGAACAATGCACAGCTGAGCAATTTTGCTCCCTTGGAAAAAGTGTCATAGAAATTTATATGTTATTGAAAACGGTGTACAAAGATGACACATAAGAAACTGAAGTGTACCAATCGCTTTCTTGTTTCAAAAATGGTGATGTGTCAACTTATAAAAAACTATATTATACACTCCTGGAAATTGAAATAAGAACACCGTGAATTCATTGTCCCAGGAAGGGGAAACTTTATTGACACATTCCTGGGGTCAGATACATCACATGATCACACTGACAGAACCACAGGCACATAGACACAGGCAACAGAGCATGCACAATGTCGGCACTAGTACAGTGTATATCCACCTTTCGCAGCAATGCAGGCTGCTATTCTCCCATGGAGACGATCGTAGAGATGCTGGATGTAGTCCTGTGGAACGGCTTGCCATGCCATTTCCACCTGGCGCCTCAGTTGGACCAGCGTTCGTGCTGGACGTGCAGACCGCGTGAGACGACGCTTCATCCAGTCCCAAACATGCTCAATGGGGGACAGATCCGGAGATCTTGCTGGCCAGGGTAGTTGACTTACTCCTTCTAGAGCACGTTGGGTGGCACGGGATACATGCGGACGTGCATTGTCCCGTTGGAACAGCAAGTTCCCTTGCCGGTCTAGGAATGGTAGAACGATGGGTTCGATGATGGTTTGGATGTACCGTGCACTATTCAGTGTCCCCTCGACGATCACCAGTGGTGTACGGCCAGTGTAGGAGATCGCTCCCCACACCATGATGCCGGGTGTTGGCCCTGTGTGCCTCGGTCGTATGCAGTCCTGATTGTGGCGCTCACCTGCACGGCGCCAAACACGCATACGACCATCATTGGCACCAAGGCAGAAGCGACTCTCATCGCTGAAGACGACACGTCTCCATTCGTCCCTCCATTCACGCCTGTCGCGACACCACTGGAGGCGGGCTGCACGATGTTGGGGCGTGAGCAGAAGACGGCCTAACGGTGTGCGGGACCGTAGCCCAGCTTCATGGAGACGGTTGCGAATGGTCCTCGCCGATACCCCAGGAGCAACAGTGTCCCTAATTTGCTGGGAAGTGGCGGTGCGGTCCCCTACGGCACTGCGTAGGATCCTACGGTCTTGGCGTGCATCCGTGCATCGCTGCGGTCCGGTCCCAGGTCGACGGGCACGTGCACCTTCCGCCGACCACTGGCGACAACATCGATGTACTGTGGACACCACACGCCCCACGTGTTGAGCAATTCGGCGGTACGTCCACACGGCCTCCCGCATGCCCACTATACGCCATCGCTCAAAGTCCGTCAACTGCACATACGGTTCACGTCCACGCTGTCGCGGCATGCTACCAGTGTTAAAGACTGCGATGGAGCTCCGTATGCCACGGCAAACTGGCTGACACTGACGGCGGCGGTGCACAAATGCTGCGCAGCTAGCGCCATTCGACGGCCAACACCGCGGTTCCTGGTGTGTCCGCTGTGCCGTGCGTGTGATCATTGCTTGTACAGCCCTCTCGCAGTCTCCGGAGCAAGTATGGTGGGTCTGACACACCGGTGTCAGTGTGTTCTTTTTTCCATTTCCAGGAGTGTAGATGCCTTTTAACAGCTGAAATAGACAAAAATGACGGGAAGGATATACACTGACTGCTTGGACATACAGAAATTCTTAGAAAATTCCTGAACTTGTGCTTGAAGATTGAAGTTTACAAAGCTGACACTACAAAACAAACTGAACCATACCTGTAGTTTTCGTGTTTCAAAAATGGTGACATGTCAATTGATTAAAAACCCGATTCTGAATGCCCATTCACTGTTGGAACAGACAAAAACATAGGGAAGGATATCCACTGACAGCTGGCAAAGAGAAAAATGCTGAGAAAATTCATGAACTTGTGCTTGAAGACTAATGATGGGCCACTGAACTCACGGAGGAGTTAACTGGATTGCATGTACTCATAAATCTGTAGTCTCCTGTGGGCATTTTCATTGAAGTCAAAATCTTCAAGGTTGTCAGGAGACGTCATGTTCCTCTTCAAACTTCATCTTCACAATCAGGGTGTCAACCCATCTGTTGGGATCTTCTTCAGCATCTTTTAGTGTAGCCAGTTAGCTGAAAACTGTCACAGACCACTGTCACATTCACTTACTGCATTGAGTCTTCCAATGATTATTCTGAAGAAATGGGGTTATTATGTGAACCTTCTGTGGCTACTATTGGTGGGCCCTTGTCATTGGACAGGTAGTGATAAAAGATGTGAGAAATAGAAACAGTTACTAGAAAGCAAATTACAAAACTTATTTTGGTAAACATTACCCACTGTAAAAGAATGCCATATGAAGATGATGTGGGCTTTGAATAGGAATAAACAACTGAACAAGTAGTAAGTCCAGCAGCAGCTGACAAAAATGACAGATACCTCACCAGACCAGCAAAACACTGAAAGGCTGCAGAATGTCAAGTGTTTCACATTCTAGGAACACTATGCTTGTTTATCAATAATTGTCCCAACCTTTTTCTAGTACAGGACATGGCATGGATGTTTTTATTTCTTAATGTGGGATACATCTGATAACAAACTGAAGGTACTAGGGCTCTATTGGAAACATTAACAGAAAGGAGGGATAGAGAGTGACGAAAGAAGGGATAGAGAGTTACATTTGTTTGAGGTTGCTGTAAATAGAGCACAAGCTCAGCTTTAGAAGGAAAGGGGAAAGAACCACTCATCAAACCATTTGGTTTTGGGAAACTAAAAATCTTAAAAAATGATTTACCAACAGCGATATGAACCCCATTCTCTCCTGATGTCATTTGCAGTTACCCTTTTTTATGCCATTTGCAGTTGATAGGCAAAGGCTGTAAGACATCAAAAATATGAAATGAAAATCATCCACAAGTTTAGAGTAGAACAAGCAACTCCTTACACTATGACATCGCCATAACAGTATAATTAATGCAGTTGCTTAAGAGGCACCACTATCTTGGAATTCATTGCCAAATCAAAATAAGAGGAAATATTCAGCTAGGAATGAAAACAATATAATGAGAAGAAGTTGTCACAGGAAGTAGCACCATGCCATGTACTACCACCAGTCTTTATATCAACAATGACAACTGTTCTCAGTGTTTGGTTAAAACAGCAGGGCAACACTGGACAACTGAAGACGCATTTTCCAGGTGATGTTTCAAAACTGTCTTGAGTGTTCCAAAAAACTATGGGCATAGTTTTTTTTCTCCAGAGGGTTTCTGTAAATCAAGGGTATTTCCATTCCATATTCTGCAATTTTGTTTTCTGGGTCAAAATGAGTAATCCACAGATAATTCATTTCAGAAAAATTTCACCTTTGTTAGCATGACAATGGAGCATGTTCTGACCAATTATCAATTGACTGAACTTGTGCTCTTTCCTATGTTGTTTCAGGATCCATCTTGCACAGACTTTATGAAAGTTGAGCCAGTTATGTGTATGCAGAACCACGACTAATAGATATATGATTTGTCATTTGCAGTTTGTAGTCACTCATCAATTATTCATAATCATGGAATGGGTTTGCTTAAGCTGGCATCTGAAATGAATGTGAGTGTGCTAACTGCTCTTTCCTTTTCCTTCACACTTGTTCAGTTAATTTTGGACTATTTCAAACTTCCAGGAAAAGCTTCTCCTAGGTAAATCACTGTCTTTAAATTGTGCTGAGACTCTTCTGTGAATGTTTGCTCCTGGCACATCTTCAGTCATCTTCCCTGCCCTCTTGTCTCTTTCACCCTGATAGAGAGACATATGAACAAATACTGTTCCTCTTTGTTGCAAACACAGAATGGTGCACAACCACATTTACTTTACAATATCACAAAGTGAACTGATGTGAAAACTGTCATATGCAAAGAGAATGATGCCTTACGGTGGCCTGTAAATGGATTAAACTGAACAGACAACATGAAGATGATTATAACAGACGTGCAATTAGTTGCTGTCTAACCTCATAACATAATGAGAACTAAACTAACACCATAATAAGACGGCACAATACACTAGAATGAAATTTTCACTCTGCAGCGGAATGTGTGATGATCTGAAACTTCCTGACAGATTAAGACTGTGTGCCGGACCGAGACTCAAACTCAGAACCTTTGCCTTTCCCAGACAGGTGCTCTGGAAGGTAAGAGATGAGGTACTGGCAGAATTCAAGCTGTGAGGATGAGTCGTGAGTCATGCTTGGACAGCTCAGCGGTAGAGCACTTGCTCGCAAAAGACACATGTCCTGAGTTCGAGTCTTTATAATACAATGAAACAGCACAAATTAGTTTTTATAATACAATAAAATTTTACTGTTCACAAACCATTGCCTCAAAGATACTGCTTTATGACAAATGTACTGTCAGGCTTGTTACAATTAATCATTGCCTCCAAGCTGTTCCTCTACTGTATGCAGTACACAATGCTGTAAAATTTGTCCATTTCCTTCAACATTTAGCATTTGCATAAGTGCAATAAAGACACCACACCTTAAACACAAAGAACATAACTGTAATGCCACTTCCTCTGTATTTTTCTGTTGGCATCACACATGATGACAGGTAATTTTGTCCTAGCACTCGCCAAACCCAAACACTTCCATCAGATTGCCTTGGGTTATAGTAATATTCATTACTCGAAATCACTCATTTCCAGTCATCCACTATCCAGTGGCGTCACTCTTTACACCATCTCAGCCATAGCTTAGCACTGACTACAGAAATATGTGGCTTATGAGGAGGTGCTCAAACATTGTACCCCGTTCTTTTTAACCATTATGCACTTTCTAGTTGGACTCTTGGTAGCAGTTTGGAACTCATGAATGATTCCTTACACTGATTTCATGTGAATTTTCACAACCACTCTCTGCAATGCTCAACATTCCCTGCCTGTTAGCATATGAGATCACCAACATTTGGCTTGGGCAGCTTTAGAAGGGTTAAAGCGCCACTGATTGATTTGTTACTCAGCAGAGATCCAATGAATAATCCACATGCAAAGTCACTGAGCTGCCCTCAGCAACCCATTCTGCTGTTACTGACAACACAATACTCCCCATTTCCTTTTATACTGGTAGGTCTGCCTCTCACGACATCTAGCAGTCAATTCTGCATTACGCAGGAGTGTCCAGATACTTTCAATAATATAGTTTATTTGGCATCCAATTTTAACTATGAAAGACCCAAACTTTAACTTGTTCAATAAACAGAGATACTGTTCACTAAAATTTTGTAAAATATTCCTTCAGTGAACCAAATTCTTGGTTCAGAATAGTTTGCTTCTTTTCCATTGATGTATGAGAGCAAAGGGATGGATTCTCAACCTGGCACACAGCTGGTATTGATATCAATGATATTATGTGTTTGCCATGTTGAAACATGTTCAAAAAGGTAAATCCAGTGTCAACCTGATCTTCAGTATACAGAGTGATCACAATTTAAGTTAAGTTCCACTTTCAGAGTGATGTACAAAACGAACCAGTGCCAAGAATGATACAAAATTTGAACTGAGTGTTGTCAAAGAAGAGGGAAAACATATGGGGCAAAAATTAATCTCAATGCAGGATCATGTGTTACTGATAAAGCTCTTTTACAAAAATGGTGACAATGTGCCAGTAGCTCTACATAAGTTCCAGACACTCATGGATACAAAAAAATGTGTTGGCTCATACGGCTCAATGTCTGCCAAGGATCTGGAGAAAACAATATGCTGTTTCTAGATTTCAACTTGTGGCAGAAATGGTGGACAGCATATTAATACGTCTTGTATCAGTCTCATGACAGTTAAAAACTGATTTCATTTTTGCTTTTTATTCAGTTTTTGGCCTCAGGATAATTAAAATCCAACATTATTACTTTTCATGCAGTGTTTGCCCTCAGGAAAATTAAAAACTGATGTCATTGTTGCTTTTTATGTGTTATTGGCTTCAGGACAATTAAAAACCAATCTTCCCCATCCAATGTGGCTTGACCTTGTCATGGTGGATAAGTTTACCGAACTAACTGTGCAACAACTGTTGAATGCCAAACTTGTGCTGTCATACATGTGTTCAACTCACACCATAGCCATCATGTTCCAATCCACCTGTCATTTGTAGCTGAACCCATTTACATTAGGATGCTTACAACACCATGTGTGTGTCATTTAAAGGTGATTCACAAGAAGGATGTTCCAGACCTACAGCCACAGATGAATACATTGGCGCAGTGCACAATATGTTATTAGATGATTAGGAATTAAGGGTATATGAAATGGACATGGAAATCTAACTTTTCCCATTAGCACATAATTAAATCGCTTTTACAAAGCAATAACGTTAATGTAGTGGTGCCACCTGACACCACTAAGGAAACTGAGTATCCGACGTAACATTAGGAAACTGAGAATCCAACGTAACATTACAGCCAAACACTATGGTACCACTACTCAGATGGCACTCGTCATCAGGAGTGCCCTCCGGTGAGACCATGCCAGAATCTAGCATATTAGCCAGCCCAGGGCCAGCCTGAGTCAGTTGTGATATGACTTGTGAAATGTGCACTGAGTGTGTCAACAGTTTGGTTATTGTGGACTCTATTTTGTCCTAGGCAGAACTCTAATACTGCATGGGCTGGGCTTTGCTTTGGAATATAAACATATAAGGCCACATCTCTTGTCATTAATAAACCAGGGCGAGTCCCCACAAGTTACGTTTGCAACTCACCTTTCACGAAAGCTAACATCAGGGATAGTGGTGCAGCTTACACTATTGTTGCAGGTATTTTCACTCTCTACTGTTTAATAAGTCACGGCTGCAAAATACTATCGCGAATTCTTTACAGACGAATGGAAAAACTGGTAGAAGCCAACCTAGGGGAAGATCAGTTTGGATTCCGCAGAAATATTGGAACACGTGAGGCAATACTGACCCTACGACTTATCTTATAAAATAGATTAAGGAAAGGCAAACCTATGTTTCTAGCATTTGTAAACTTAGAGAAAGTTTTTGACAATGTTGACTGGAATACTCTCTTTCAAATTCTAGAGATGGCAGGGGTAAAATACAGGGAGAAAAACGCTATTTACAATTTGTATAGAAACCAAATGGCAGTTGAGGGGCATGAAAGGGAAGCAGTGGTTGGGAAGGGAGTGAGACAGGGTTGTAGCCTATCCCCGATGTTATTCAATGTCTATATTGAGCAAGCAGTGAAGGAAACAAAAGAAAAATTCGGAGTAGGTATTAAAATCCATGGAGAAGAAATAAAAACTTTGAGGTTCGCCGATGACATTGTAATTCTGTCAGAGACAGCAAAGGACTTGGAAGAGCAGTTGAATGGAATGGATAGTGTCTTGAAAGGAGGATATAAGATGAACACCAACAAAAGCAAAACGAGGATAATGGAATGTAGTCGAATTAAGACGGGTGATGCTGAGGGAATTAGATTAGGAAATGAGACACTTAAAGTAGTAAAGGAGTTTTGCTATTTTGGGAGCAAAATAAGTGATGATGGTCGAAGTAGAGAGAATATAAAATGTAGACTGGCAATGGGAAGGAAAGCGTTTCTGAAGAAGAGAAATTTGTTAACATCGAGTATAGATTTAAGTGTCAGGAAGACATTTCTGAAAGTATTTGTATGGAGTGTAGCCATGTATGGAAGTGAAACATGGACGATAACTCGTTTAGACAAGAAGAGAATAGAAACTTTCGAAATGTGGTGCTACAGAAGAATGCTGAAGATTAGATGGGTAGATCACATAACTAATGAGGAGGTGTTGAAGAGGACTGGGGAGAAGAGAAGTTTGTGGCACAACTTCACTAGAAGAAGGGATCGGTTGGTAGGACATGTTATGAGGCATCAAGGGATCACCAATTTAGTATTAGAGGGCAGTGTGGAGGGTAAAAATCATAGAGGGAGACCAAGAGATGAATACACCAAGCAGATTCAGAAGGATGTAGGTTGCAGTAGGTACTGGGAGATGAAGAAGCTTGCACAGGATAGAGTAGCATGGAGAGCTGCATCAAACCAGTCTCAGGACTGAAGACCACAACAACAACAACACTGTTAAAGGATACCTTCCTTTATTCTTAATATGAAAAAAATAATGTGCTTGACAGTGTGTCTCTCACTCCATAGCACTTTTTCAAAATTCAATCATTTTCTAGAGATTTGTTGATGTTTTGGTGTCCAGAAATAATATCAACATGAAATCACAGATATGACTGCTCATAGATACAAAAGCCTAAAAAGGCGTCTCTCTAGCTACAACAATGCCACTTCTAGATTAGTGGCAAAACCTAAGTACATCTGCTCAAGCAATAAGACGACTGATAGTCATCTATCAGTGGTTCCTTTCTGCAAGCTTCAGATGCATTCTAAAAACATTGGGGGATTGCATCTACTGATTGACAACATATGCTGTCAATGGACCTCTAGTGAACTTCTGCTGGGACTACTGGTACACTTGCCTGATCTCTTACGTTTGCTCAGTTCTTTCACTTGATCCTGTGCCAGAAAATGTGGCAACATGCCATTTGCTGGTTTTACACCATGTAGTGACTCTTGTAATTTTTAAGATTTAATAAATATTCGTTTAGTCATGACAAAAAGAAATGCTGGTGCGACATGTTTTCAAATTATTTACAATTATTTAAACTAAATAAGGTTTGGCAACTAAAACCACACATAACTTGGGGGCACAAAGCTGTGTCCAGAAGACCACACCCCACACTTGAGTATATCACGGGCCATGATTTTCTCAATGTGTGAGCCACTTATCTTTTGAAAACAGGACTCACTCTGCATGAGAACACAGGTGTCTTGCTACCTGTACATCACCTCTTGCTGCCTTCTGTCATCAGTTTCTAGAATTACTTCGAAAGAAACAGTAGTCAATATAACAGCTGCAGTTGTGACTGAGTAAGCCAATGCGTGCTTGCATTGTCATAAGTTTCATGGATGTAGTTATTGGTTTTATAGTTTTTTTTTGTAATTCTTCTACAAAGATGCCATGTTTGAAGAGTGAACAAGACATTTTAGAAACCAAAGAGGTAAAATTCAATGATTCTGGATTGGAGGAGGAAATATGTGAGTGGGAACAGTCTGAATAAAATTCAAGATTCATATTCAGGTAGGCTGCAGTCTGTTACAATTTTTCATCACTAGTGTTGATGCTACAGTTACTGCTGCAATTATAATTTTGTTCAATTTCATTAGTCTAAATCTCATAGTTTTCACAGATAAATCTCATGATGAAGCAGCACCCAACAAGGGTTTCAAAGAATTGTTTGGAGAAGAAACAAACTGGTATTGCCATGATTGCAAAATACCTCTCTGCATGCCAGAATACTTCAGACCTTTCCATTCAAAAGTCAGTCATGTATAAAATTGTTCAGGAACTCAACTCCCACTTTTTTTCTTGGAAGGATAACGATGCTTTCTACAGCCATTTTCATAACATTTGTAATCGATCAAAGAACTAATATGAAAAATAAACCTTGAAGCTAGGTCTTTTTAATATGTATTAACCTTTGAGATGTTTCAAACACAAATATGCCAGTAACATTTAAATAATGACATAACTGGGTGGTTTTCTGGGTCTGAAATTTTTCCAAATGGCTGGACCTCAAAATGTTAAGAACATAAAATCATTAATGAAAATTAAATCATTAAGTGCAAGTAGTCTTCACAGAGTACTCTGCAGAATTAAATAATCATTAGGAATTTCTGCTCCATGTCGAAAATCTTACCACGATTTTACCAAATATTTCCAAGTTCAAAATATTATTAGGGGTGCATTCCAAAACAGTCAATTCTATGCACCACAGAAAGAGAAAAATATCAATAAATGTAACCTAAACTAATGAGTAAGTCACATATTACAAACAATGAGATTAAAAATTGTAGTTGTAAAGCATAAAAAGTTGAATCCCTTAGATCCAACACCAATCAAATTTAACAGCCCATGAAATAATACATACCTGCATTCCTCCCGGCACTTCATACCAAACTGCACCATTTGTGATGCCACCAGGAAAGTGGTCATATGTAAAAAGTGGACAGGGTAGGCCTTTATGCATTGTAGGATGAGCCTGAGCATAGGAATTTGCAAGCCAGCGAAATACAGCATCATCTGGGGTAGGATTTGCACCCTTCCGGCCTGGAGGATTGTCATCAAATGGATAATTGGCTACCAGTGCACCACCATGCAAGTTTGCTGATAACACAAATGGGAAAGACAGAATCCAGTGCATAACAGCAGCAGTCTCAGGTTCTGTCACTCGATTGTCCTGTATAGAAAAACAATTACACTCATGAAAATTTTGCGAAACAATATAGACTGAATTTATTTGACAAACAAAAATGTAAACAAATGACCATCATCTAATTTAAATTATCAGACATAATCACCAACTGTTTAATTTTTCACTTCCACATTTCACTCACAAATATTTCATAAATAGGAAAGAGTGAAGTGACAGATCATGTCAAAGAGGTAGCTACAGAAAGAAGGTGAGGTGAGGTTTAGAACTCCTGGAAGATTGAATGGATATGGGGGAGCATCACAAGGGGATGGAAATGAAATAAAATATGAGTATAGCGAGCCGTGAGGAACTTCAATGATGTACTCAGAAGTAGCTCAATTTTAGTCAATTTATCAACAATCACAATTAATCTGAACCGTGCCGAAATAACACGGTTAGTTCTCTGCATTTCCTCCTTGTCTGTAGCACATTCCTTTTGAAATTCCCACTTTGCACTCTGCTGTTTTCTTACCCTAGCCAGAGGGTGCTCTGGTGTTGCTGCGGACACCTGCCTGCCGTGTTTGCAGGAGAGCGTCGGTCGGGAGGAGGAACTCTGATTGCAGACGTCTGGGAGTGTACAGGAGACCACGCCATTTTGTTGACGGTTTGGCGTGACTCGTGTCAGGTGTGCATCATTAAAGCCAGAATAGCAGCCAATGTTACTGTCTTGGTCACAGGTGGATCCAAGGGAATGAGGCCTGGTTGTCCATTGAAACTCCTATCCTATGGATGTCATCGAATTTAAAGTAAGACGTTTTGACCATTATTTGCATCATTTGCAAGCAACTGGGGATCCCGGCATCTGCAGTAATTCAGCGAAGATTATTTGTTTCGTCGGTGCATAAATGATTCGACAAAGAGTAGTTTATTTAGTGCTCACCTTATGCTCGTGTTCTGCAAGTGCTGCTTGTGAGTGTAAACTTGACTCTCACCGTTGTCAGTTGATTTTAAAAACATCATCAAATACTGAATCCAAGTAGTGACTTTCAATTAATTAGCTGGATTCTTTCTTTCCTCGTCACAGTGGGTGTTAAACGGCAAAGTAGAACTGTAAACCTTAACTTGCTACCTCATTTGCGTGGCATCAATAACAGAGCCTAACCTGTTAACTAATTAAGGCTTGTGGTAAACAAAGGTATTTACGTATGTTGTTTTAAAATATTATCTGAAATATATCAAAATGTTGCGCGAGTTGATTCTGGGGTATGAATGGAAGTGTTGGCATGTCTGCCATGTAACGGAATCCTGCTAGTTTTGATTGTTTTGGAAACTTTAATTAAGTGAGAAACTAGTGTGATTTAGTCCTGCCTTGGCTTAAAGCTATATTGGGGCTCTGGCATTTGTACTGCAAGCTGCAGCATCATCCTGTTGTTTCATGGTTGTTTTGTTCTCAAACTAGGTGTTTGCCCTAAATATATTTTGGGCTGGGCGTTTCGCCCTCAGCATTATACTTGGGTTTCAGCTGCGTGTTCAGTCTACTGACCGTCCATCGTACGCCACATCAGTAATGATCAACTTGTCATCAGTTGATTTCAATGATGTAGTTAGTTGTAAACTAGTACTGCTTCCATTACCTTCTGGCCAGGGTTCTTGCTCAACGCTTGTCTTTAAATATGCTGCTAACCTGGTTAGCGTATGTTGTGGCTAGCTAAATTAATCACTGCCCAATAGCCCAAGACAGTTTGTCAGCCATCAGAAGCCTGTTTTGTTTGTCTGTTGAACTTTAACTAAAGTGCAGAAAACTGAATCTGGTGTTTATTACTGTTCTAGTGCTATTATCTGTCAAGTGTAACACGTGACATTTTCTTGGTCTGTTATCAAGTGTTACAATAAATGCAAATTGCAGTGAAGTGATGCACTATTTCAGTTGTTACCGTGATTTCCTATTTCCGCATATAATATTTAATTATATGAATATAATAGAGGAAAACATTCCATGTGGGAAAAATATATCTAAAAACAAAGATGATGTGACTTACCAAACGAAAGCGCTGGCACGTCGATAGACACACAAACAAACACAAACATACACACAAAATTCTAGCTTTCGCAACCAACGGTTGCTTCGTCAGGAAAGAGGGAAGGAGAGGGAAAGACGAAAGGATTTGGGTTTTACGGGAGAGGGTAAGGAGTAGCTATGTTGATCCTGTGGTGAACTTGGGTTGGTAGACAATGATGTGCGCAAAGGTTAACCTCTTAGTTCATCCCTATGAAATCCCCAAACCACCTTCCCTACCCTCTGGCTCCTACCCTTGTAACTGCCCCCGGTGTAAAACCTGTCCCATGCACCCTCCCACCACCACCTACTCCAGTCCTGTAACCCGAAAGGTGTACACGATCAAAGGCAGAGCCACGTGTGAAAGCACCCACGTGATCTACCAACTGACCTGCCTACACTGTGACGCATTCTATGTGGGAATGACCAGCAACAAACTGTCCATTCACATGAATGGACACAGGCAGACAGTGTTTGTTGGTAATGAGGATCACCCTGTGGCTAAACATGCCTTGGTGCACGGCCAGCACATCTTGGCACAGTGTTACACCGTCCGGGTTATCTGGATACTTCCCACTAACACCAACCTATCCAAACTCCGGAGATGGGAACTTGCTCTTCAATATATCCTCTCTTCCCGTTATCCACCAGGCCTCAATCTCCGATAATTTCAAGTTGCCGCCACTCATACCTCACCTGTCATTCAACAACATCTTTGCCTCTGCACTTCCGCCTCGACTGGCATCTCTGCCCAAACTCTTTGCCTCTGTATATGTCTGCTTGTGTCTGTATATATGTGGATGGATATGTGTGTGTGTGTGCGAGTGTATACCCGTCCTTTTTCCCCCTAAGGTAAGTCTTTCCGCTCCCGGGATTGGAATGACTCCTTACCCTCTCCCTTAAAACCCAAATCCTTTTGTCTTTCCCTCTCCTTCCCTCTTTCCTTACGAAGCAACCGTTGGTTGCGAAAGCTAGAATTTTGTGTGTATGTTTGTGTTTGTTTGTCTATCGACGTGCCAGCGCTTTCGTTTGGTAAGTCACATCATCTTTGTTTTTAGATATATAATATTTAATTGTTTGATATAAGACTGATTAAGCCTTTGTTGAAATTTTGGAGGGAGGTGCGCGTGTCCCAGTGGTAGCAGAGCCTGGTTGTTTCCCTTCCTAGTTAAGGGTGGAGGTTTAGAGTTGCTTCACTGTCTTGCATTTACTGTACAGATTTTCAATTTGATACATTTTCTATCTCATTGAACTTGTGTTTTACAGTCACTTGTAAATTTGACGTGTGTCATGATGGAGCAACATGATTGTTCCGGTCTGACATTCTTAAAGAAGGATCAGTTAGGTTACGAATTGCTCATTCGTCTGCAGCATACGCAGGGTGCAGTGGCGGACTTGGTCATTAAGTTGCGTGGTGCACTGAACAAGCCTGTAGTTGTTTCCAGTGAACTCATCGGGCAGGTCAGCGACACCCTACGTGTCATTAGTAGTGCTGTCAATGAATTAAATCAGAATATTACCTTTCTTCACAGGACTCGTGTTACCTCCAGACAGAGGGGACGAGTGCAGGCCCAGTTGTGCCATTGGCACTCTCGGTTGCAGGTCTTACAATTATTGTCTTTGAATAAAGAGCAGCAGGGATTGGTTAGCCAACTTACCTAAAGAGTAAAGGAACTTCAGGTTAAGGCCAGTGTATTAGGATTGGATAATGTTCATGATGAAGATGATGGAGTTTGGCTTCCCTGGGTAATAAAAATCAGAATGTTTAGTAGTCAAGTGTTTAAGGGTCAGGGATCGGAGGTGTTTGCCAAATTGGCCAATCCAATTATGTATTTATTGCAAGGGATTTCAGAGTTAATGATTGATGATTTAAGTCAAGTTCAAACTGTTTTGTGGCTTACTGTTAACCTTGAAATACATACTAGTGCCCTGCAGTTTCCCCAGGTGGTTGTGCTACGTCTTTTGTATCCATTATGTAAAGGGCTTCTTAATTAAATTCTTTCTGAGACTTTGTGCGGATGGGCTACCTTTGAATTAAGAGACTTGATCATTAAGTATAAACTTTCACCAAGGTTTCAGCGGCATTTAGAGAGCCAATATTACTGGCGAGTGCAGGTGTGTGATGAGAAACTCTCCGAATATATAGAACGGGTTCAAATGGCGGTAAGGGCTCTTGATGTGGAGGTTCCTGAATGTGACTTATTCCTAGTCATAGTCCAAGGAATGAGACCCGAGGATCAATCACAGACTCAGTTTGTTTGTGAGCCGATCTCATATACCAAAAGTTGAGTCAACTTGTTAGTTCTATTGAGATGCTTAGTTTTGCCGATGAACAGCATTCTGTGAGTTCATCAGATGAAAAATCAACATCTGGAGTAATGGAGCCTATGCAAGGAGTTGTTCCTTTTCTTGCCCAGCATTGATGTTTTAGGTGTGAAGTTACTGGTCATTTGGTTTGTGACTGTCCACATCAGTGAACAGCTCATTCTAGTAAATGACGTCAGAAGAGAAGGGACAACGGTTGCAAGGTTGGTCCACCTAAGAGCTGTGCCCATATTAGTGCTATATTGGGGTCACGGCTTCCCAGCTTGTGTGCCACATTTAATCATGAGCCAGTTTGTGCCCTGTTGGATTCTTGCAGTGCAGTTTCCTTGCTTGATTATGATTGGTATCTTGAATATCGTGCCCTATGCAGGTTCCTCCTTTGTCTCCATCCATGCAGGGATGTCAGGCAGTGAATTGACAGAAGTTACCTCTGGTGGGGGAGCTAAAGGGGAACATTGCAGTCAACAATTTTTCTTGGCCTATTTGTGTGCTTGTAACTAAGAACCTTTCAGTTAATTTGTTGTTGGGCTGTGACTTTGTTCACAAGGTCGGTCTGGTGGTCAATTTTGCGAGTAATACCTTTAGCTTTGCTTTTTGTCCTGCAGAGAAATTTGGATTCTGTTCTTGTCATGAATTTGTTCCACTTAAGGCTGTTAATAATATCGTTTCACAATTTGATGTTCGTCATCTGTCTGATGTGCAGGCATTTCGTTTGCTCCAATTATTATAATGTTATCCTCAGGTCTTGACTAATTGAGTGGGGGTTACGGATCGTATTTGTTACAAAATTCGTTTGATGGATGATGTTCTGGTCTAGCAGGCTCTTTACCACCTGTCACCTCCCAAGATGTGGATATTACATCGTAAAATCGATGAGATTTTGAATAATGGGGTTATCAGACCATCTACTTCCCCATATACTTCACCTATATTCTTGGTCTCTAAGGAGCATGGTAAAGACTATCGACCTGTCGTCGATTACCACCGTCTTAACCAGAAGTTTATATTGGAGTCGGTACCGATGCCTGGTCTTCACAACTGTTTCATTTGGTTCACTGGAACACTTTATTTTTCCGTTCTGGATTTAAATCAAGCCTATTACCAGATACCACTTACTGAGGATTCAAAGCCTGTTATCGCCTTTGCAACAGATTGGAATCTCTTTAAGTTCAATCACGTTCCCTTTGAAGTTGCTACTGGGCCAGCAGTGCTCTCCCGTCTTTTGGATAATGCGTTGGGTGATCTAAAATTTAACTGTGTTTATAATTATTTAGACTACGTGGTAGTCTACCGTCATAGCTCTGATCAACACTTACAATATCTGGTGTTGGTTTTAGATCACTTGAGTGAGGCGGGATTGACTGTCAAACCCGATAAAATTAAATTATGTTGTGGAGAGTGTTCCTTCCTTGGGCACCTAGTTTTGGCTGATGGCATTAGGATCGATCAGGAGTGTACTGTCAGCTTAAGACATTTTCGCCCGCCATGCAATAAGAAAGAGATTGCTAGATTTGTTGGAATGGCCATTTTCATAATTTTCATAAATTTGTACCTAAGTTTGCTCAATTAGCCGCTCTCCTTAATTGTCTGCGTGGCAAGAATCAAGTGTTTCAATGGGGTAGGAGTCAGCAGGCAGCTTTCGAAGCAATTAAAACTGCTCTAACCAATCATCCGGTTCTTGTTGTTCCTGACTTTAGTCAAAGTTTTATTGTCCGAACAATGGTGACAGGTGGCCAGTTGTTTATGCCTCAAGGTGTTTGTCCGAGGCAGAAGTCAAGTATTCAGCTTATGCGTGTGAAGCCTTAGCTGTTTTGTTTGCCCTTGAAAACTTCAAATTTTATCTAGAACATCGGGAATTCTTACTGGAGACTGATAACCGGGCATTGAGTTGGGTTTTGGCCCGACCCAGGAAAACTAGTAGGGTGGTTCGCTGGGCGGTCCGTATATCGGCCTTCCATTTCAAAGTTTGCCAAAGTTGCTGACAATCAGGTCACTGGTGCCCTCCCTCAGTCACATGTTTTCTGAGGAGGAACAGGAACCCCTTGGTTCTGAGGAAGTTATTGTTGCCAATGTCCTATCCGAGATCCCGGAATTATTTAACAACATCAACGATAAGCAGGAAGGGGATCCCAGATGGAGCACCGTTAGGGAGGCTATACTTTCCGGAAAGCAGATGCCTGGATACATTATAAATAGAGGCATCCTGTGTAAGCGAGTTGGGAAGACTGGTCAGTTTAAAATTTGTCTTCCTCAACAGTTGATACGTCTGGTTTTTGCTTATTTCCATGATTTGCTTGTGGGAGGTCACTTGGGGGTTGCAAAAATCATTACCAAGGTTAGCTAACAGTTAACCTGACCCTCCATGAGTTGTGATATTAGGAAGTTGGTAAATAGCTGCCAACTGTGCAAAATTGGTAAGCCTAATAATAGGTTATGGGCATGGCTCTTGCAGTCTGAAAGGGAAGGAAATCCCATGGACAAATTGTTTGTTGATTATTTGGATCCGCTTTCCCAGACACACTGTGGGAATAAGTACATATTTGTTGTCGTCGATGCTTTTAGTCATTTTCTTTGTTTTCTCCCCAGTCAGAGGGTTACAACTAACCTTACTGTCCAGCATCTCACCAGAATGTTTGGGATCTTTGGCCCACCTAAAGCATTAGTCAGTGATAATGCTACCACCTTTACATCTCACCAGTTTAAGCAATTTTGTTTTAATCATGGGGTTCGTCATTTCACCACTTCACCTTATTACCTGCGGTCTTCTTTCACGGAACAGGTTAACCGTAATTTGAAGGCGGCCCTTGTTATTTATCATTCCCATTTTCCATCTGAGTGGGATCAATCCTTGCCAAGGTTAAACTTTGCTTTTAATTCCGCCCACCATGAGTCTTCTAGGGCTACTCCTGCCTCGTTGAAGTTAGCCTATCCTTTGAATTATCTGCTCACCAATTTATGGCATACCAACAATCTCTTGCCTTAAGTCATAGACGCCCACTCGATCAAGGACAATTGGGAGAGTGCTAGAGCCAATATTCATCACACTCATCATCGACAGGTGCTCCTTTACAATCTTGACCAACATTCCTTTCAGGTAAAGGTTGGGGATACAGTTTTTGTTAAGAATTTTAATTCTGGAAAGCGCTTCGGGGCCCAGGCTGGTGGGAAGTTTGCACCACGCTTCACTGGTCCGTATTGTATATAGGAGATTTTAAGCCCTGTCAACCTCTTGCTTAAAAACCCTCATACTGCTAAAGTGAAAAGGTTCATGTAAATCAGATTAAGCCTTAAGTTGAGTAATCTCTTGTTACCCTCCTAGTGTGTGGTTTTGGTGGGGGAGGTTGAAACGTGACGAAATGACACGGTTGATTCTCTGCATTTCCTCCATGACTAGCGCATTCCTTCTGAGGTTCCCCCTTCGCGCTCTGCTGATTTCTTACCCTAGCCAGTGGGCACTCTGGCATTGCTGTGGTTGCCTGCCTGCCGTGTTTGCGGAAGAGCATCAGTCTGGAGGAGGAACTCTGATTGCGGATGTCTGAGAGCGTACAGGAGGCCACGCCATTTTGTTGATGGTTTGGCATGACTCGTGTCAGGTGTGATGCATCATTAAAGATGTGATAGCAGCCAGTGTTACTGTCTTGGTCGCAGGTGGATCCAAGGGGATAAGGCCTGGTTGTCCACTGAAACTCCTATCCTACGGATGTCATCGGGCTTAAAGTAAGACATTTTGACCATTATTTGCATCATTTGTAAGCAACTGGGGACTCTGGCATATGCAGCAATTTGGCAAAAATTATTTTTTTTGTCAGTGTGTAAATGACTGGACAAGGAGTAGTTTATTTAGTGCTCACCTTATGCTCGTATTCTGCGTGTGCTGCTTGTGAATGTAAACTTGACTCTCACCTTTGTCAGTTGATTTTAAATACATCATCAAATACTGAATCCAAGTAGTGACTTTCAATTAATAAGTTGGATTCTTTCTTTCCTCATCACTATGCGTGTTAAATGGCAAAGTAGAATTGTAGACCTTAACTTGCTACCTCATTTGCGTGGCATCAATAACAGAGCCTAACCTGTTAACTAATAAGGCTTGTGGTAAACAAAGGTATTTAAGTATGCTGTTTTAAAATATTATCTGAAATGTGTTAATGATTTCTGTTGCACTAGTTGATTCTGGGGTATGAACGGAAGTGTTGGCACGTTGTAGTATCTTGAGAATTTTGGGGTAAATTCAAGAGACTCGTATTTCCACCATCTCGGACACGCGTTATTTTAAAGATGAGTGTGTGAACGTGGAACTGTGTCTTCTGCGCCATGATTATGTGTGTGCAGGACTGGCGTGTATCGGATGGTTGATCAGCATGGGTAGGTAGTTTTAGCGCTCGCCTCAGAAGTTACATATCCAGCACAAGGAGCAAAAATCACGTACTCCGTGACAGTACTACGTCAGTCATTATTGAGAACAGCTGAATGGTGTTAAAGAAAAAAAAAAAGACACTTACTTATTCACTTACTTTCGTGAGGTCCGGATGGTGGACTTGCTAGAGCTTTCTGTACTGTATTTGTCATAAACTATGTAAGAGTATCTTTCAGACCAGTAATTGTTGGGCTTACAAAAATGAACCATTTATATAGTGTACTTTGTGGAAGTGAAAATACAGTCAGATTGGTTTAAAAGTATCCTAAGTATACAGAGTTATTTTAAGAGTGTAAAAAATTCCTCCAAAACAGCATCTTATCTTCAGAGAAGACATTGGGTAGACAATTGCAGCTGGCTATCCTGAAAAGAAGATCGGCGAAATAACTCCACGTAAGCTCCATAATAAAGTGGGAGTGGGAGTCTGGCACACCAGCACCACACTGCTCCCTCTAGTCACCACAAACCACCAGAACGTCTGCCGTGTAAGGGAATCCTGCTAGTTTTGATTGTTTTGGAAACTTTAATTGAATGAGAAACTAGTATGCTTTAGTCCTGCCTTGGCTTAAAGCTATATTGGGGCTCTGGAATTTGTACTGCAAGCTGCAGCATCATCCTGTTGTTTCATGGTTGTTTTGTTCTCAAACTAGGTGTCTGCCCTAAACAAGCTTTGGACTGGGTGTTTCGCCCTCAGCATTATATTTGGGTTTCAGCTGAGTGTTTAGTCTATTGACTGTCCATCGTATGCCACATCGGTAATGGTCAACCTGTCATCGGTTGATTTCAGTGCTGTAGTTAGTTGTAGATCAGTACTGCTTTTATTACCTTCTGGCCAGGGTTCTTGCTCGACGCTTGTCTTTAAATACGCCGCTAACCTGGTTAGCGTACATTGTGACTAGCTAAATTAGTCACTGCTCAACAGCCAAACACAGTTTGTCGGCCATCAGAAGCCATGTATGTGTTATTTATTCCTTTATTCTGGTCAATCTATAAGCGACTGTTTCATCATCAGTTCTTTAACGTGCCTATGTGCATATTTATGTTTATGGGAGAACTTAAATTGTGTTCACCTGTTGAACTTTAACTAAAGTGCAGAAAACTGAATCAGATGTTTATTACTGTTCTCGTGCTATTATCTGTCAAGCGTAACATGCAACATTTTCTTGGTCAGTTATCAAGTGTTACAATAAATGCAAATTGCAGTGACGTGATGCGCTATTTCAGTTGTTCCTGTGATTTCTTATGTGCGCATATAATATTTCATTGTTTGATATAAGACTGATTAAGCCTTTGTTGAAATTTGGTAGGGAGGTGCGCATATCTCGATGTCAACTCTTATTCAATCGAAAAAACGCACAAAAAAGCAATGAAGTAACATTAATTGCAGGCATTACAGCAGAATCATGCTTCTCAAAAAATCCGTATAGATTAGAGAAATTAAAACATCAAGTCATATGCAACTTGAAGCTTAACAGACCTGCAGGACTGAATAGTAATGACGTATACGAATATTGAATTCTGATTCCAGAACGCTTCAATACTCTCTCTCTCCCTTTCTCTCTCCCTCCCTCCCTCTCCCTCTCCCTCTCCCTCTCCCTCTCCCTCTCCCTCTCCCTCTCCTCAATAATTCTTTTACTTTTAAGCAGAATATTTACTGCAATGATAGCAAGTTAAAAGTTAAAATGTGAATATTCAAACCTGAACCCTTGCTTTTCATGGGTAGTGTAATACTAACAACACTATCCTAACCACAGAGAACAGTTCAAAGTCTCAACTATTGTGTAACCCCTCACCCATGTCTTTCCACATTTCGAAAGCAGGCTGTTCAGGAAAGGCTGGATACTGGTACTGCAGCCTAGCCCACGATTTTAATTTGTCGCAAATAAGCATACTGCATGATTTAATGAGCCCCGTTTTACAATGACAGTAAAAGTAACTCATACAACTGAGACAGCAGTTACTGCAGCCTGTTGCTCTTATGCATAAGAACAATAAATGTAAATACAATGAATGTAATATTTCACTAACCTTCGTTTGTTGGTACTGATCAGGGAAGTTCCGGTTCAAATCTATGCCATGAGCATTCTCTCGTCCAATAACACCATCCTCATCACCTGTAAGTAAGATATACTGTTTATTAAATGTCACTCAGGAGTCCAGTGGTCTTAATTCTTTTTAAAACGGATGCCATTGGCCAGTTCATTAATCTTGTCATAAAAATTAGATATAAAGAGCTAATAACAATCAAATGCATTCTGTAAATTGCTTGAAAGAAGGCTCTAAGTTTTAACTAATTTTATAAGCTCTCTCTCCTTGTATTCTGTTTTTGGGGTTCTGTACCTCAGTCAACAGAATCAGAACCCTTACAGGATGACTTTGTTGCCCACCTGTCCATCTGTGCATCTATTAAGACCCCTTTTTCTCAGTAATGGGTAGAAGTATCAAATTGAAATTTAAACTGGTAAGGTTTAGGAAATGGGAAAATTATGGAAAAGTCACCCACAACCCTGGAGCAGGGGAGACTCCCCAGACAGGGTGAGAACAAAAGTGTGTTATCATAAAATATATTTCACAATTCATCAACAGAGTAACAGCAACAATACAAATCAATAATTATAAGCATCTGTCTGGCAAACCTTGCAAATGGCAATGGCCCACACTTTTTCCAAGCACTTTGTACCTCTCATTGTCCAATAACTTACAATAAACTGCTGCTAGATGGAGAGCAAGTTCTTTCATATAATCTCCATTCAACCTCACAGGTATCTCATCTAGTTAACTAGTTTCATGTTCCATGGATCATTTGCATAATAAATCATAATGATGTGTAATGACCCATTCTATATTCACATGAAAATATTTTGTAAATATGGATACATCCTCACCATTCCCCTCTTGAAAAAAAGTATACAGATGTCAGTTAGTAATTCCTACCCACCACCTTGTTTCAAATTTTACTTTCCTGTCTGTCAGAGATTTTATATCACTAGAGAAGTGATCACCTATTTTGTGCTAAAGATAACTTTAATGTGGAGTAATGAACCTCATTGTTTCTTCTGTTATTGTAACTATACACATTATTGTTACTTTTGAACTGTAATGCAGTATTTACAACAAACTTCAAGAGGAAATAAACATACTGTTAAGCAGTACACAGATATATCGCTAACTTTGGTTTGCTGCAGAATGCTTGAACATATTCTCAATTCGAATACAATAAACTTTCTTGAGACTGAAAAGCTTACATCCACGAATCAGCATGGTTTTAGAAAGCATCACTCATGCAAAACTCAGCTTGCTCTATTCTCACGTGATATACTGTGAAATACAGATGAAGGGCAACAGGCAGATTCCATATTTCTAGATTTCCAGAAAGCACTTGACACAGTCCACCATTGCAGGCTGTTAACAAAGATAGGTGCAAGTGGAATAAGTTCACAGATATGTGAGTGGCTCAAAGACTTCTTAAGTAACAGGACCCAGTATGCTATCCTTGATGGCAAGTGTTCATCAAAGATAAGGGTATCATTAGGAGTGCCCAAGGGAAGTGTGATAGGACCGCTGTTGTTCTCTACATGCATAAAGGATTTGGTGGACAGGGTGGTCAGCAATCTGTAGTTGTCTGCTGATGATGCTGTGGTGTATGCTAAAGTGCTGAAGTTGAGTGACTTTAGGAAGATACAAGATGATTTAGACAAAATTTGTAGCTGGTGTGATGAATGGCAGCTAGCTCTAAATGTGGAAACATGCAAGTTAATGCAGGTGAGTAGGAAGTACTCAGGTACATTAGAGTCCTGCTTGACACAGTCAAGTCATTTAAATATGTGGCTGTAATGCTGCAAATCGATATGAAACAGAATGAGCATGTGAGAACTGTGGTAGGGAAGGTGAATGATTGACTTCAGATTATTGGGAAGATTTTAGGAAAGAGTGATTCACCTATAAAGGAGACCGCATATAGGATGCTGGTGCAACCTATTCTTGAATACTGCTAGAGTGTTTGGGATCCATACCAGGTCAGACTGAAACAAGGCATCGAAGCAATTCAGAGGCGGGCTGCTGGTTTTGTTACCAGTAAGTTCGAACAGCACACAAGAGTTATGGAGATGCTTCGAGAACTCAAACAGGAATCCCTGGAGGGAAAGCAATATTCTTTTCGAGAAACACTATTGAGAAAATTTAGAGAACCAGCATTTGAAGCTAACTGCCAAATGATTATACTGTCACCAACATATTTTGAGCAAAAGGACCACGAAGATAAAATACAAGAAATTAGGGCTCATATGAAGTCGTATAGACAGTTGTTTTACCTTCGTTCTATTTGTGAGTGGAACAGAAGAGAAAATGACTAGTGTTGATACAGGGTACCTTCTACCATGCATCGTATGGTCTACAAGCTGATTGTGGGTGAGCACTACATATTATTCTTACAGCATGGTTTTGAGCAATGAAGACTCTTTCTTAAAGATGAGTCACTCCAGAACATTATTCCATATGCAATTATTAAAGAAAATGAACAAAATATGTCATCTTGCCGATTTATCTCTCACCAAGATCTGCATTGATTCTACGTGCAACTGCGACTAAACTACATTGTTTTAGGAGATCAAAAATGTGCTTTTTCCAGTGTAAATTCTTCAATATGGTCACCTAAGAATTTTAAATTTTCCACTCTATTTATTGATTCGTCAGCATGTGTTATCCTTATCATTAGTGTAGTACCTCAAGATGTGCAGACTTAATATCTTATGTCATTTTAAAATTGAGAGTGAGGTCACTTGCTGAAAACCAGTCAATGATAATTTAAGAACATTGTTTACTTTTTCTTCTGTTGCTGTATGTATTCCCAGACTGATTTTAACACTAGACTCATCTACAAAAAGAACTAACTCTGCTTGGATAGATTGCAGCTCACCATATAGTGAAAATGTTGAGTCATATACAGGTGCAACAAAAAGACTGCTAGATAAGTAAGCTTTTGCGCAGAAAGCCTTCTTCTGAATTAGACAAAACACACACACACACACACACACACACACACACACACACACGGACCTAAGATTGAGACTTGGGGACCCCCATACATGATTTCTCCTTCTGAATCTCCCTTGATTAGACTGGTTTAATTACTAACTACAACTTTCTGCATTCTTTCGATTAGATATGACATTACCACTGGTTGGCTATATCATCAATTCCATAAAACGCAAGCACAAGTTCATTAACTGGTTTTCAGTAAATGGTCTCACCCTCAATTTTAAAAAGACACAATATATTCAGTTCTGCACATCTAAGGATAATACACCAACGATAAGTGTAACACGTGGTGAGGAAATAATAAATAGGCCGGAAACTTCAAAATTCTGAGGGGCCCATATTGATGATAATTTAAATTGGACAAAAAACATTTTTGAACGCCTAAAACAACTTAGTTCAGCCACATTTACGCTTAGAATCATTGCAAATCTTGGGGAGACGCAAATCAGTAAGCTGACATATTTTGCATATTTTCATTCAATAATGTCATATGGAACAATGTTCTAGTGTAACTGATCTTTCAGATAGACTCTTCACTGCACAAAAATACGCTGTAAGAAAAACATGTGGTGCTCACCCACGATCTTCTCGAAGATATCTATTTAAGGAGTTGTGCATTCTGACTACTGCTTCACAGTGCATTTGGTCCCTCATGAAGTTTGTCATAAATAACTGACTTGAGTTTAAAAGGAACAATGCGGTACATACACTATGTGATCAAAAGTATCCGGACACCCCCAAAAAAATGTCCTCCATATTACGTGCATTGTGCTACCACCTACTGCCAGGTACTCCATATCAGCGACCTCAATAGTCATTAGATATCGTGAGAGAGAGCAGAATGGGGTGCTCTGCAGAACTCACAGACTTCGAACGTGGTCAAGTGTTTGGGTGTCACTTGTGTCATATATCTGCAAGCGAGATTTCCACACTCCTAAATAGCCTTAGGTCCATTGTTTCTGATGTGATAGCGAAGTGGAAATGTGAAGGGACATGTACAGCACAAAAGCGTACAGGCCAAACTCGTCTGTTGACTGACAGAGACCGCCGACAGTTGAAGAGGATCGCAGAGTGTAACAGCCACACATCTATCCAGACCGTCACACAGGAATCCCAAACTGCATCAGGATCCACTGCAAATACTATGACAGTTCAGTGGGAGGTGAAAAAACAGGGATTTCATGGTCGAGCAGCTGCTCATAAACCACACACATCACACCAGTGTGTGTATTGCGAATGCCCAGTGAATGTCATCCGCTAGCGTGTGTAGTGCCAACAGGTAAAACTCGGAGGCAGTGGTGTTATGGTGTGGTCGTGTTTCTATGGAGGGGGCTTACACCCCTTGTTGTTTTGCGAGGCACTAGCACAGCATAGGCCTACATCGACGTTTTAAGTTCCTTCTTACTTCCCACTGTTGAAGAGCAATTTGAGGATGGCGATTGCATCTTTCAACATCATCGAGTACCTGTTCATAATGCACGGCCTGTAGCAGAGTGGTTACATGAAAATAACATCCCTGTAATGGACTGGCCTGCACAGAGTCCTGACCTGAATCCTACAGAACACCTTTGGGATGTTTTGGAATGTCAACTTCATGCCAGGCCTTACCGACCGACATCGATACCTCTCCTAAGTGCAGCACTCCATGAAGAATGGGCTACCATTCGCCAAGAAACCTTCCAGCACCTGACTGAACGTATGCCAGATACTTTTGATCAAATAGTGTAATTACAATAACAGAAGGAAAAATGACATTCATTGTTCCACATTAAGGTTGTATGTAGCACAAAAAGGTGTGCACAATAATGCAACAAAAATGTACCAGTGATGTAAAATGTCTGACAGACAACAAAGAAAACTTTTATAATAAACTGAGAAAATGTCTCCTTGACAAGTTCTTTTATACCGTAGAAAAATTTCTATTATTGTAACGTATAAAAGGTGGTGAGTAGGCATTACTAAATAACATCTGTATACCTTTTCTCTTTTTGTAAGAAAAAAGTTTAGAAATGTTCAGAATGTAACAGTATGTGCAAATTAATATTCGATGCGAATGTAAAATGACTCATTACACTTCATTACAATCTATTGTGCAAAATGATCCATGGAACATGTAACTAGCTAGCTAACTAACTAGAAGAATACTGTGATTCATACATCCAATGCCTTAGACAGGTCACAGGAAATACCAAGCCTTGCTATTTTGTTATTTATGGCTTGTAGAGTGAGAGCAGAGCAACTCTTCTGAAATCCAAATTATAATTTCCTGAGGACGTTATTGTTGCTCAGGTGAGGCACTATCCTAGAATACATTACCTTCTCAAAAATTTGGACAATTATGCCAGTGACAGAAGAGGTCAGTAGTTACTGACACCTCTCCTATCATATTTCTCAAAAAGCGGTTTAAGAATGGCATATTTCAATCTCTCTAAAAAAATGGCCTGAGTTAGTGAGGCATTACAAACTTCAGATAAGACAGGGCTTATTACATGGGAATATATCTTTAGTACTCTGTTGGAAACACCATCCTACCCAGGTGAATTTTTCTTTTTGAGAGAATAAATAATTTTCTTAATTTAAGAAGAAGAAGAAGACAGTGATACACCCACAGAGAAGTTCAGGAGGCTTGCTTTTTCAAAATAGCACTGCGATTTTTCTCCTGAAACTTTCCACCATATTTAAGAAATGATTATTAATCATACTTGCTACCTGTGACTTACCGTCTATAGTCCTTGCGTTTAATTCAACAGCAATGTTATCCAGTTCCGTGGCCAGTCATCCAGTCTCCATTTTAGCACATTCCAAACAGCCTTTAGTCTGTTTCCAGAATGACTGATTTCTGACATACTGTGCATGTTCCTTTATTTTTAATAACTTTTCTAAGTAATTTTGAGTTGTTTCTGAAGTGTGTGACTACTTTAGGATCTCTACTTCTTGTTGCTAGCAGATAAATTTCTCTTTTCCTTTCTCAAAATACTTCAGTCCCTCTAGTGATCCATGGTTTTTTAACATGGCTTTTTAATGTCCTTATTGATTAGCTTATGCAGAAAGCTATTTTCAAATAATGATATGAATTTATCATGTAATAACTTAAATTTTATGTCAACGTTTGGTTTATTACAAATTTCATCCCAGGTCATCTATTGTAAACTATTCTTAAAAACATTTGTTCTGGAGTCATTAATTATTCTATCTGATTTTCACCAAGAAGTATCAATACTGAAGGAGACTATCTTATTTATCCTAAATAACTATGCATCGTGATCAGTGAGAGCATCTATTACTGTGTATACAGTTATTTTCTTGCTTTGAAAGCTTATCCACTGATGGTGTAAATTTAATTATTGAGATCAAATTGTAGGATCCAAATAAGAGTTTCTGATCATTTTTACTATAAGAATCCTTTAGAAAATGTACACTGAAATAACTGCAGACTATTAACTGCTTGCTGCTCTCTGGCAGATGGCATAGACAGTTCAGAATTTTCTAGTGGGGATCTACACACAGTTATAGCTAATGGTCAAGTATTTTTTTCTGTATTAATTTACAAGCATACACTTCTATGTTTTGACCACCACAAAATCTACTTCTCTCAGTGTTTCTGAACTTGAATTCTGTCTTAATATATGTAACAACTCCTGCTTTCCCCATATTAGTTCCACATGAGTAAGAAGCTACAGTACAATCTTTTACATGTAATTTCTCTAACACTGTTGTTATGTGGTGCTCAGAAAGGCACAGGGTAGCTTATCTTTTCAGAATACTTTAAATTTTCCAAACAGACAACACATATTTCCACAGTTGAGTGCTTTTAGCTGATTTCTATTCCATGATCGTTTATCTCAATATCTGTCACATTGGCATTTACACAATGATTGAAAGGAGAAACTGTGCTACACTCTTCCACAAAAAAACAGTTTCAGAAGACCAAGATCAGTCTTTTGAGCTTCTCTCTGTCACCTACCATTTTGGTTCAAGTCTGGTTACTGAGCGACTAAACAGATGATTCTAATACCCTTGTTGACTTCATGTATGACAAAAACTTCTAAGGATTCTTTGTAACGTGGGTCGGCAAAATTTTACTGTTTGACTTCACTGAACACTTCTTGCATTGCTCTCTTATAGTCATTATGACTTTGTTCAGTTCACCTCACTTGGTGTTGCTTTCAGAAGCAATACTCAGCATGACATTAAGTAATTACTCAAAAATGTCAATTACCTCACACTGATTTTAGTGTACACTATGAAATACATAAGAATGTACCCATTCAAAGTAATGTGAAAGACAAAGAAAAACAGAAACCAGAAAATATTATCATACACAAGGAAATCAAATATTAGTGGCAGTTAATTATACATACCAACTTTAGCTCTGACATAACCATCAGGATTCATGCTTGGCATAATGTGAATTCGAGTAGAGTTCACAATGCGTGAAACAGTGTCATTGGTTCCATAATTCTCACATAGGAATTTTATGAGGAGTAGCAGCACCTCACGTCCCACCACTTCGTTACCATGCATATTACCCACATACTTCACTTCTGGTTCACCTGTCAATTAACACAATAATGTAACACAGCTTTAAGAAATCGAAACATTATTTCGTATTATTCTTCAGTGTGATGTCATAAAACATGTTAATGTCTCCTCAGCCCCTCTGCACAACAGACTTATCTATGACTGACCATGACACTGACTCAAAGGAGACTTAACAGACCTAATATGAAACAAGATATCAAGTAGAGAATTTTGAACTAATGAAAACAAATAGAAGCAATGCTTTTGTTTACGTAAATACAGTGCACATTGTCTTGTTTTCCACTAACATCACTATTTTGGATGACTTTTATAACCTTCATAACATGTATAAACAATAAAATATCTGATTTTTTTTTTTTTTGTTTTCTCTTTAACAAGTGAAGAAGAAGCATAGTGGAACTCTTTAATTACTTCTCTGTATATAACTAACCACAGGTATTCTGTTTTCCTGTAAATTGTGATCTACAGTTGTATTTTACTGTTCTGGTTTTATAAGCAAAGTAAGCAATCCTGTAAAAGCCAGATGTCTGGATCTAAGTGGTGTGTGCAGTCTTAATGCATCTTGAACACCCAATACAATGAATAATTGTCAAACAGAAAAAGTTTCATGGATTAACTGTCCTGAAACTGGTGTAGGCCAATCTCTGAAAATATCCTCTACTGCAGAAGCACTAGTCCTGCAACGTACATATGGTAGGTTAGATGGGGAATCACTGTGGAGTTTGACGCTGATACTGGGAGTCAATCCCTGATGTGGATTGATATCAGTTTAAGTCTGGCAGACAGTTTTTATTTGTTTTGAATATTACAAAACCATGAAAAATCTGCTTCAAACACAATATTTTAGTCAACAATAGAGAATGTTTCCAAAAGTAAAGTTTATCACAAGAAACCTATTCTTGATGTCAAGTATTTACCCTTTTTTTGGCACTTTAAGCTCCATGCAGTAATATAATAAGCAACATGTTTATTTCTGTGCAATAGTTTCACACACTCTTCACCTAATACACAAACTGACTCAAAAACTAAGAGTGTTTACATCAACACTGCATAAAAATTATTTGAATAATTTTCTTCCCAAATATATCAATGCACAAAATTAAGACAAAAATTTTAATTTTGATAACTAACAGAGTTTCCTTTGCAATTCATTTTACTTGACTAATTTAGCTTTTTTATCTGATATATATCATAAATAACACCACAGTTGCTATTCTGGAGATTGCATTACTGCCATGACCATATGTATTTCCATCATATTAAAACGAGATATTTGCACCTTTTATTTGGTGTGGAGCTAATTGTATCATGACACCATGGTTAGTGCAACTTATCATTAAAACGTTTTTATGGTATGTTTCAATTTATGCTGCAATGACAAGTTGAACATGTCACCTGACAATGTTTTACAAACTTTACTGCCAGTCTCTATAAAACTCTGTACAAAATAGTAGCTGAAGTTGTTATTTTTGAGGGTCTGGAGGCCTTAGTAATTCCTCCACAGACAGGTTCTATCTTTCATATTTGGTTTAAAAATAGATCTCCTGTGCCATATCCACAAATCCTTCAACTACCTCTATGAACCAGCTTCAAAGGAACACTCCACCTCCCCATTACACAGTATCAGCATACACATGAACCTCTTAACCATATTCCTCACCAGGGCTTTGACTAGCTTTCATTGTGCCCTGAAAGATGGGGCATCCTTCCCACAATCCTTCCCATTTTTCTGAAAGTGATGTTCTATCACCCTTCCTATCTACAAAATTACTGGTCCACTCTTATCTCACACACACTCCCAACCCTCTGCCTTACTGACTGTGCCCCTGTTAAAGATCCAGGTAAGACAGTCTTTCGCACCTGCTCAACATATACCATTATGTTCCCACCATATACATATTCCCCTTGCAGAGGCACCTGTGAAAGCAGTTAAATCATGTACCAGCCCCACAATAACTTCCTACACAGCCTTCTGTATGGGCAGACCACCAACCAAACAACCATCTGTCCACGGGAATGAAAGTCCACCCCCAGCCTGAGGCAATGAACAAAGTTGGCCACACAGTGATAGAATATGCTGCTGAGCACAACATGCTCAGCTTCAATGTTTGCCTTACAACCCATGCCATCTGGATCCCCTCCCCCTCCCATTATACCAGCCATCTCTGTATTACACATATGGGTATTTTCCTTTCTTCAGTTCCACAATTCTTCTGGCGTCACTCTCTGCCAGCTGCTGTTCCATACCAGTTCCATCCCTGTCACTATCCCCCCTCAGCTTATTATTCTACACACACACACTTCTCTCTCTCTCTGTGGTCTTCCTCTATTCTATCTCTCTCCTCCCTTCCAATCGACTCTTCCACTTCATCAAACGCTACATCCAACTGCCCCCGCCTAGACCTGTATGGGCTGATTGGTGCTATATTCCTATTCTGTTCCCTTACTAGTCCTTTCTCCTAGCCATCAGAGTCTCTTCCCCCTCTCTCTCCATTCAGCTACTCTGTCAAACATAAACCCTCACCTGAAATAATTGAGGTAAGAATAGGTAAAATTTCTATTTATGTCCACTTACCTGGTTCATGGTGTCCTGGGTTGTCAGTAATTTCAATGACGTATAGCTGTCGACCTTCAACACTTTTACCAACAGAATACAAGCGTGTGATTGAAGGATATGTTGCTGCTATGCGTTTAAGAAAGTTTTCCATCTCTGTGTAGTTATGGTGATAAAATGAAGTAGGCAGAATAAAACCTTCAGCATTTGTTAATGGATGTGTCATAACCTCTGGTTTCATGTCCTCTGGAAATTAAAAAAAAAGCAAAACCTGTTGCTTCAGCTGTTTCAATTGTAATGAATGGCTTTCCTTTTATGTTTCTTGATTTTCTAGTAAACTGCCCAGCTGAGCAGCAGAAATATACTGACTCAGGAATATTGCAATAGCTTTAACATCATTAGAATCTCTAGATAAAACATTCACTTAATACTTAGTAGCACAACCTTAATGACAGATCATTGTCAGAAACAACGAAAACATCTTCCAATGTACAACATATGTGGTAAAACCCTTTTCTTAAACAAAAGCAATTCACACACATCTGAGGGTGCATAAATCCCCCCACACAAACACACACTCAAACACTAAGGATGTGTTTTTCAAGAGTGACATTAAATTTAAACTCTTAACTTAACTTCTTCTCTCACATAATAAGTTCAGCATCTAGTTGTGAAATAAATTCAGACCACTGGTGTATTAAAACAGTTGTCAAACAATGGTTGTTGCACTTTGTAGATTTTATGGGAGGGAGAGGACAGAGGGAGTTGGAGGTTCTTTAGCACTAATTTGGTACAGTGCTTGCATTCCCTTAATTTACAGAAAGATTTGTCATCAATGAATAATTGTTGCAGTAAATTAAGAAAATTGTGTGTAATAGTTCATCTTATGAGTTATAACTTTGGACCAGAGATTGAATTACATGATATGACAACACTGTAATTGCATATTTTCCTGTGTTCAAACAAGGCATATATTCAGAGAAACATGAATGAGCACTGTAAGCCAGAAATCTGGCCAAAGCAGTCAAAGAGTAATGTATAGATAGCTATCTACAGCACACATGCATCTCAGCTTTGGCTAAGATAAATACTGTAGCCATCAACAGAAACAATAATATGTTATACAGCAGCTGACAGCAACAAGCTTAAATAAACAATGAATGTTGAGCTGCTGATAGAAAAATATATTTTTCCAAAAACTAGCAGGTGTAAGAAACTTAACTGAGAAGACTGCATGCCAGAATGAATAGTTATTCCACTTACACAAACCAAAATAACTACCGGTACACTAATTCACTGTTTGGTACGCCATGCGACGATATGGTCTCTTCTGAAATTTATACACTGGTCTTTATAAAATCTTCACTGAGAGGTAAACTTCCGCATGAGACCGAATGGTGACAGAATGTCTTTGGATGAACTATTGCCAATTACAATCAAGAAAATTGTGCTTAAATGATGACTGTTTCACATCATCCTTCATACAGTCTTTCGCAGGCAGAAAGACAGTTTCACTAGCCAATAAGTACCAACAAGACTGCACAGCTGATACTACTTACCACATTTACATGGCAAACTTAAGATGACGACACCCAATGGCATTTATTCACCATCATCATCTTTTACAGTTTTCAGCACCTGACTTGGTCTGCTTAGGACATAACTCTCTCCATCTTTCTCTGTCCTCCGACCATTCATCCCTCTGCACTCTGTCCCAGTTTTCTCTTCTGTTCTTCACACATTCCTTGACTCCAATGATCCATCTGTCTCTCATGTCTTCCTCTAGGTCTCTTGCCTGCTACTGAGGCAGTATCAGTATCCTGCCAACTCTCATTCTTTTAACTTGTCCATTCCATTTTCATCTTGTTTTTTTTTTCTATTGTCTCTTGCATTGGCATCTCTTTCACCATTTCTTCCACCCTGCTCATTCCTTACTCTATCCATTTTTGTTAGTTTTATCCTGATTCTTTGAAATTTCCCCTCACAAGCCTGTACCCTACTCACCTGCATTTTCATTACCCATGTACCCAATGAATATGTGAGTACTGGTGCATAATATGCATGGTGTAAACTTTGTTTGCATTTTGGTGGTCATCTATATTCCACACCACGCTTCTTACACTCTGCAGAAATTTATGGGCTTACATTCTCCTTTCACTAATATCTTAATCATGCCTTGTGCTGTCTTCTGTAATGCTCCCAAGGTACTTGAAATCGTCCACTTTTGTTAGTTGTTCCACTCTAATACTTATATCCATTGCAACTCTTCTCTTGTTCCTCACTGTCAGTGTCAATTATAGCACCAAAATGTGTGCAAACTATTTTGCAGTTTCAGTACTAATTTAGTATACATCATATGTGATAAATCACACACAAGACCGACATTAATAAGAAAGCAAAATATTACTGATGTGTGCATATTGTAGGTATTTATAAGTAAAAAGGAAAATTGAATGTTTGTGGGGTGGGGTGGGGAGTGGCCTAAAGAAGGAAAAAACAGTGACATAAGAAAGGATATACTTATAACAATAGATAATTATAAAAACATATTTTTCATTAATTCGAATATAAAGGTAAGTGGTCCATCAGAAACAATTAACAGCAATAAAAACTGTAATCAAAATAACCATCATCTCTTCCGATTTATGAGAGCTTGCTGGAAAGTAAATGCTTCTGAATTTTTTTTATGTGAAAACTCTTAGAGCTTTTTAAATAAGACAAAAATTATTAACATTCTACATCTCTATTCTTCACGTCAACAAATTTGCAGCCCTCTGTCATTACAGAGCTCCGAATTGTAGCGTGTAACACGGTGGTTTGAAATGTAACTATGTTGGTGTGTGGGAAACAGTGTGCTGAAGTCAAGTTTCAAATTCAATGACTCTGTCCACACATGGAGTGCTCTCTCCTTCAGCATGACAATGCCAGACTGCACATGAGTGTTGTGACATCTGCAACAATCCAACACCTTGGGTTCATTGTCATTGTTCATCCTCCATACAGTTCCGACTTGGCCCCATCCAATTTTCATCTTTTTCCAAAACTGAAAGAACACCTTCAAGGACTTCACTTTGATGGTGATGAAGTGATGCAAGCAGAGGTGAGGTTGTGGCTCTGTTTACAAAATCAAACCTTCTACAGTGACAGTATCAACAATCTGTTCTCTCATTGGGAGAAAGTGTTCGTCACCAGGGTGACTATGTTGAGAATATTTAAGATGCAGAATGTTAATAACATTTGTTTTATTTATAAAGCTTTAAGAGTTCATAAAAATATGGAGGCTTGCTTTCAGCATGCCCTTGTAAGCTGCTGCATCATAATTTCCAGATATCTGTGCAAATAAAATAAAATACAAGCTATACTATGAACTCCATGATTTAATACTATGATCTGACCAAAATTCTGATTTTATTTATAGAACACAGCATGAACTATGAATACGCCAAATACAAACAAGAAAAAGCCAGTTTTCTGCTATGTAAGATTACTATAAACATGGATGAACAGAAATCTTTACAGAGAAGAATTTAACATATGAAGCTGTCAAGACACATCTCAATACATTTTAATCAAACACTTTGAAACAGCAGCAGCTGAACTCAGTAACACACATTTAGTAATGGTAACTTATGCAGATCCTCCAGAAGACCTCATCTTCAAATCTGAAAGCTTGTTCAGTACCTTGAAAATACCAAAAATAGAAATCATTTGTGGTGACTTGATTTCTTCAAGCCTCCAAATAAAAGAGAGAAACTGTGACCCCTCACAAAGACTTTTAATTTAACCCTACATTAAATACACTAACAAGGATCTACATCAGATATGATTTCTATCCACACACCTGTTCTCTTTACAAGACTATGGTGTTAAATATGACTATGAGACTTTATTATTAACAGCAGCACTCTGTCCAGAAAAAAATCATCTGTCAAAATTTAGTGATAGCAGGGACTTTGTGGTAGTAATATTACGAACTTCTGTTCCTAGAAATTGGATGAAGCTTCGCATGACACAAATACAAATAGAATTTTCATGAAACATGGTCCAGATTCTCCTATCATGCAATACAGATTACATCCAGCTAGAAATAAAAGTTGGCCTGTGACTGGTACAAAAACATCCAATCCACAGAAAGTATTTCTGCATTACATTGCAAAAAGGAAAAAAAAGCATTTATAACAATTAAAACAGTCTTTGTCTAATCTTGTCTTGCTTTTTATTGTCAAATTTTATTTTGATCCACCATCTAGTTTGCTATAGTAATCCATATGTGCCACGTCCAGATACAGTACCACTTTCATAGCATATAACCTATAATCAAGAGTTAGTGCTGAGTATTGAACAGCTTCCTAAATAGCTACTGGGGTAAGAAGAAGAAGAAGGGGAAAGAAAGAGAAAACAAAACAACACAGGCTCTCACAAAATAATAAAGATACAAGGAAAGGACAAATGATGAATATATCTACAAATCACAAAACAAGATACAGGTCACTCGGAACATCAAATTTAAAACAGTCACAATACTGAATACAAAAAGTTCTAGTTTTAAAGCTATAAAATGCACAAGTGTCCTATGACAACACTGTAGCAAATATTTTCAATGAATGTTTCAGCAACATAACAAGATACCTAACCCAGGCTAACTTTGGAATTACAATGTCATACACACTACTGATATTCCAAACAGTACTGCACAACAAACATGACATTACATTATAGAATCTATGTTGTAAATACTAATCTCCATTTTTCTACAAATATTTTCTAGGTTGCTAAAACAACTTCTCCCCCCACCCTCTCCACCACTACTGGTGTTGCACAACAAACATGACATTACATTATAGAATCTATGTTGTAAATACTAATCTCTCTTTTTCTACAAGTATTTTCTAGGCTGCTAGGACAACTTCTCCCCTCCCCTCTCTACCCCTCCTCACAGTGTTCCTCATCCACCCACTGCCACCATTACACATTGTGTCACAGACAATGAAGTAAATCGCAAGAAAGTAGCAGAGCTTAACGGCACCTCAAAGAAGCTCTTTTATAATGAGCTGCTAGTGAATACAAACAAGAATTCATTGCAACCAAATAACCAGGACAGCTTCAGCCACTCTAAATCCACAAACAAAGCTGTCTATTACTTTGTGTGCTATCGTAAAACATACAGACAGAAATGAAATGCTTATTGAATATTTCTAAACCTGCCCAAAGAATTTGATACTAAAACGAAAGGAATCTGAGATATTCCAAATGAATGTAATAGATCCTGTCCCCAGCAACAAGGAGTTCTGTATCCTACACACTACCTATGGTATTTTTCCCACGTGGAATGTTTCCCTCTATTATATTCCTACCTATGGTATTCGATAGACATTACTTCAGACACCTCTGTTACCTTTCCCCCTCCCTGTCCAATTTGCATGTGACGTGTTCGAAGTGCAACTGTCATTAAACCTTCATATGAGCTCTAACTTCTCTGGTTTTACCATAATGGTCACTTTGCGAGATGTATGTAGCAGGAAGTAACATGTTACCATGCCTGAAACTACTTGGAATGTACTCTCAGAATTTTAACAGTAAACCTCTCTGTGAAGCACAACAGTTTTCTCATAGCAACTTACACTGGGGTTAGTTGAACTTCTCTGTGATGCTTTCATGTTTACCAACCAAAACTATGATGATATATACTGCTCTTCTTTGGATTTTCTCTGTTGTCTTATTAATCCTACCTACTTAGTACCCCAGTCTGATGAACAACATTCAATAATTTCTTACTGATTTCATAGCCTTCCTTTCTCATTGGCTAATTAAATTTCCTAAGGATTCTTCCAATGATTCTCAGTCTGGTATCTATTTTCCTTACAACTACTTTATGAGGTCATCCCCTTTTAATCACACCTGATACATGTTCCTAGATATGTTATAACTGTGGTGTTTCGAGTAATTGATTGCCAGTTATGTAGCAGAATTGTATTGTCCAGTCACAATAATGTGATCACTTGTCAAAAGCTTGAATAACCACCTTCTCCAGCACAGACAGCTGCGAGATGTGCAGAAAGAGAATCAGGTGGTCCCACAGACTGTCAGTTGGGTTTAAATCCAGGAAGTTTGGTCATCACGGAAGTAAGGTTAACTCATACTGGTGCTCTTCAAACTGCGCACATAACTGCGAGCTGTGTGACATGTTGCATTGCCTACTGGTAGTTGCCATTGTGCCGAGGAAAAACAAGCATGCAGGGCTGGACATAGGCCTAAAGCATAGATGCAAACTTGTGTTGATCCAGTGTCCCTTCCAGAATGACTGGATCAACCAGGGAATGCCACAAAAACATTCCCCAGTACTCCTCCGGCCAGGACCATCCCAGTGATTGTTGCGGGGTGTTTGATTTCAGATGTTTCACGTCATACATGGCCATTTGTCTGGTGGAGCACAAAACATGATTCATAGGAAAAGGTCACCTGTCAACATGCAGTGGATGTCCAGTTGCAGTACTGGTGTTCAAAGTCCAACCTTCATCGACAACGAACAGCAGCCAACATGGGTGCATGAATGTGATGCCTGCAGTGGAGGCCCAAATGCAGCAATGTTCACTTAACGGCCATTGAGGAGACACTGTTGGTGCCTCCTTGCTTCATCTGGGTGATCAGTTGCTCAAAAGTTCCATGTCTATTCACCAGTATACATCTCTGCAGTAGTTGTTCACCCCTGTCATCTAAGCCCCATGATGCCTAGGCACAGGTTTTGAATAGCTTCATTTTGTCATGCATGGTATACTTTAACCACAGTGGCACACTAATAGTTTACAGACTCAATCATTTTGGAAATGCTACCACCCTTGGCCTGAAAGCCAGTGATCACACGCTTTCAGACATCAGGTAACTCACCCATTTCCTTATTACAATTATGACTGCATTGTTTTCCATGTCCCCCCGACACAGTGTATCCACCCTCCACTGCTAGTGCTTCCATATGCCATGTGAGAGTGGTTATTGCATGTTGATGTTGAACATAGGCAATGGTTACATTAAAGTGACTGGTCCATGTGCAATGGGTATTTATGCCCATTTCTGATTGCATTTGTTTAAGCTGAAGGCCAACAGCAACACCTCCACCAAGTGTTAATCTTTTGTATGTGTTTTAGCATTTTGCTACAATGGTGCTAAGACAACCTTATAAAAGACTGAAATCAGTAATATTGGTCTAGTTCTGCATATTGGTTTAGTGATGCATGTTGAAAACAGAACGAATGCTTGGAGTATCTTGTTGCCCCATGGAACTACAATACACAGCTACTGTAACATGACCAATGTCTTTTGAATAATCTATATAGAATTGTACGGCTATCCCATCAACTCAGATCATCTTTCCTAAGTTGACAGATTTTAATTTACTATTTGTTAGATGAAAATGTGTCAATATCTGTCATTTTGGCATTCTCGTGATGATTGAAAGGAGGAACCACAGTTTGCAGTTTCTCAGTGAAACAATTTCAGAACGTTGAATTCTGTATTCTAGTCTTATCAATGAGTGACTTGTATAGACCTGTTAGAACCATTTACTTTCTTGCTATATGTCATTGTATCGTTCATAGATCGTACTTCCATTAACGAAAAATTGCACCATTATTTCTCTTACAGGCATACAATAACACACAGATAAACAGAAATATTAACTGTTTGATCTAACAATGTATTCAGTTTTTCATTAGCCCAGAATACAAAGTTGCTTTATCAGAACACTATTAAATCACGACTCACCCCACGTAACTGGACATTCCTTTTAAGACCATCTTCACCCATTTTTATGTAGTCATATTGGTTATTGTACAATTTTATTCCATTATGCATTCTGATTTTTTGACAGGTAAAAACATTAATGTTATGACAACTTGTGGTACAAAGATTATTCTTACAGTTGTTTTGATAGTAAGCTTCAGTAATTCCAGATATTCTCTTACAAAAAAGTTTTGTTTCCTATACAAAAGCACTGCAAGTTCAGAATGTTCAGGACAGGAAATAAAAGAAGACAACTCTTGTTACCTTATGCTGCAAATGATTTTTATAACTTTATTTTTAATCATTTCTTCTCTGAATTTCAGTGCCCCTCCCAGAACAGATCAGCCATGCAGTACTCATAAACAGCTGCTACTCAGGTGACAGACTAAATGCAGAAGACATATGTGGGCTTCTTAAGTTAGAAATTACTTCATATGCCAAAGATCAGTTAATTGCTACATTCAGAGGCAGGAGTACATCTTCTACATTAAATAGGCTACAACAGGAATCCATGGTAAGATTCAGAATTAGCATCATTTATTAGTGATTATAATGGCATCACAGTACTAGAAATATGCTGAAACTAGAAGTGGAAACTAGTGAAACATTCATTTCTGATGTTAACTGTGAGGTTATTATCAATTCTGAATGTAAAATAAGGTAAAGCATTAAAGTCTGTCACACAATGTCATAGGGTTCTTTCATAGATTATATGCTTTGGGAACTGTAGCGGTGGAACGAACACTTCAGAGAAAACCTGGAGAAGATTGCATGTAAATTTCCTGATCATTGTGTTCTCATGAGGGAGATTTCAACTCACCAGCTATAGAAGCGAGTCATGTAATTAAACTATGAGACAAGGATTAAAGTGAGGTTCATCAAAACATATTTTTTGAAAACTATTTTTAGCATTTAGCTCCAGAACTGACTCATAAATGCAACATACATTAGATCTCTTAGTGGCAAACAGACATGAATTTTTCAGTTCCCATTGTAGAGGAGATTTACAATAACTATGTCTTTTACAGCATCAATGACTGTAGGTATTAACAGGAAAGTTGGCATGTGAGACAAGCAACAGATTGTAGATTATCTGACCAATCAACTCCAAATAGTTGTCTCTGGGGCTGAAATAATGGATGATTAATATATACAATTGAATCTTATTGTACAGTGTGCTGTAGAGATGCAAGAGCTGAGCAAGGCTGTAAATTCTGGAAAAGTCCCACAATGATCCAATAACTATGTTATGAAGTTGCTACAAAAATAGAATGAGCTTCATCAAACACAAAAAAAAAAACCTTTGCGACAAACAAAAACTGAAAATAACCAAAACAAGTATAACGAGAACAATGCAAGAAGCGTTCAGTGAATTCAAAAGTAAAATTTTGTCTACAGATCTAACAAAAAAAAAAAATCAGAATATATGTGACACCACATAATTATCAAATTATGCAGCATTATGAGGATAAATTACTTTTTGGAAGTATGGCCAAAGAACTTATCATAATTACTGTTTTACTTCTCATGAGCTTATTCTGTGTTTGCGAATAAGACCTCATATAAGGTGTTGGTCCTATTTGAATTGTCTATTTTAATTAGGACTCCTGATATACATTCCAAAAAGAAAAAAAAAAAAAGAAGGAAACAATGCACCACGAAGGAATTATATGAATTGGTAAATGTTATGTACATCTACAGACAAATAAACGACCACAATTTTAGAAAAATTGGAACAATTTACTCATGAGAAAGAGCTTCACAAATGGAGTGACACAATAATGCATTGGTCCACCACTTGCCCCTACACAAGCAGTTATTCGGCTTTGTACTGACTAATGGGGTTACTGGATGTCCTCCTGAGGGATATCGTGCCAAATTCTGTCCAATTGACACATTAGATTGTCAGAATCCTCAGCTGGTGGGTAGGTCCTGCCCATAATGCTCCAAATGTTCTCAACTGGGGAGAGATCTGGCGACCTTGCTGGCTGAGGCAGGGTTTGGCAAGCACAAAGACAACCAGTAGAAACTCTCGCTGAGTATAGAAGGGCAATATCTTGCTGAAATGTACATCCACGACGGTCTGCCATGAAGGGCAACACAACAGGATATAGATTATCATCAGCATGCCACTGTGCTATAATGGGTCAGAGATGACAACCAAATGGGTCCTTCTATGAAATGAAATGGCAACCCAGACCATCACTCCTGGTTGTTGGCCATATGGCAGGCAACAATCAAGGTGGTATCCCACCACTATCCACGGCATCTCCAGATGCATCTTCAGCCCAGAATCTCATTGACTGAAGTGCAGTTGTCTTCAGTTATGAGTCTTGCTTTGAAATGAGTCCCGATTCCTTTGTTCATAACAATAGATCAATAGATGCATGTAAGTACTATCAAAATAATTTTTAAAATATCTGTAAAACACACACACACACACACACACACACACACACACAGAGAGAGAGAGAGAGAGAGAGAGAGAGAGAGAGAGAGAGAGAGAGAGAGAGAGGGGGGGGGGGGGGGGGGTGCTGTATATAAAATTGCAAAAGAGAATTCACTGCACCTGAAAATGACAACACATGTGGAGCACAAATGGATAATGTTGTAAACAATCTGAAATACTGGCTGTGGTTCGTAAGTTGTGTAAAAAAAATGTTACGAAAGCAAAGAGGACTTCATCACAGACTTAAGTCAAAGCCTTACTGACAAACAAAAGCTGAATAAAGCCAAAATGAACATAATGAAAATAATGATGACAGCACTCATTGAACCCAAAAGTTAAATTCGCAGACAATTTTGACCAACAATCCAAAAAGGCTTGGTCTCATTTAAAAATCAGCAAATAAACCAAAATAATCTACCCAGTTACACAGTGTTCATACTGGCACTGTAAAGAGGAGGACAGACATATGCAAAATACTGAATTCAATCTTGGTAGCAGATTGTAACACAATTCCTCCTTGTAATCTAGTATCAACACTAAAATGACAGATACTGAGATTAGTGATAGTCAAATAGAAAATCAATTAAAATTGCTCAACAGTGGAATGGCATCTCGAACTGATTTGACACCTTAACGTTCTACGCAGATTATGTGAGGTAACTTACTCCACTTCTAGCAGCTGTTTATTGTAGGTCAATGATGCAACAAGCAGTTCCACATGACTGGTAAAAAGTGCGGGTCATTCCCATTTTCCAAGAAACGTCACCAGAAAGTTACACGTAACTGTAGGGTTATGTCACTGACTACAATCCATTGCAAAATTATGGAACCTGTTTTAATGCTGTCTTACTACAACCTTTGTGGAGAATTAAAATTTCCACTATAGAAACCAACATGGATTTCACAACACAGAGATGAAGTGAAATTCAGCTCACTCAGTTTGTCCATGAGATCCACAGTGCCAATGATGCCAAGTTGATGCTGTGTTCCAGTTTCCCACTGTTGTTAACTGGACAAAATATGAGCTTACTGAGTAGCAGACAAGATTTTTCAGGGATTCCTAGCAGACAAAACTCAACTTGTCAGTCAGCATCTGAAAAACTTCACACATATATATTGTTTACAATATGCGTAACTATAAACCAACTAGTTGATAACGTTGGAAGCTCCTTGTGGCTGTTCATGGACCATGCTGTTGTCCATAGGAAAGTTGCACTTCAGGAAGGCTGTAGCAAAATGTAGCAAGGCCTGCAGAGGCAAGATTTCTTGGTCCAAGGACTGTACATAAATAAATGTAACAATTGTGAATTAATATTGTGAGAAACTCATTTCTGTTTCATAACACTGTATGCAATAAATCCCTGAAAACAGTAACACCTTTAAAGTATCTAGCAGTGACAATCCAAAGTGACCTAAATGGGAATGACCTCATAAAGGCAGTTGTTCAAAAATTAAATGATCAGCTGAGATATTTGAAGAATCTTAAAAAAGTGTAATTCTTTCACAAAAGAAGTGGCTTAAAAAGCATACATTTGACTGATTCTTGAGTACTGCTTGTCTGTCTACATTCTTACCGTGTTAGGTTAATAGGAGTTGGAGGGCAGGAGGGAGAGAGAGAGAGAGAGAGAGAGAGAGAGAGAGAGAGAGAGAGAGAGAGAGAAGCCTGCACAGAAAAGGCATGTTTCATCACCAGTTAATTCAGCAAATGCGAGAATGTTCTGGGGATGCTCATTACATTCCAGCGGCAGATGCTACAAGAAAGCCAATGTCCTGTAAGTAGTAATTTACTGTTCGAATCCTGAGTTTGTACATTCCAAGAGGAATAACATCAAAGAAATTAAAGCTTATTCAGAGGTTTACAAAAAGCAATTCTTCCCAGGCATCATTCAATAATGGAACAGTAACTGGCACAAATGATACTTATACAAGAAATGCCTTCCCCTTACACATTGTAAGGTGACTCACAGAGTATAAATCTAGATGTAGAGCAAGGCTTCACAGCAAATGTGCTACTTGAGCAAACGGTGAGTGCACATCTACGAGCTGCAAATACTGTACCCCCTCCATTGTGGAGGGTGGGGAGCTGTGGGGATCCTTGTGTAAATGAGGAAATCGATCCTGAAGGAAATGCTTATAGAAATACACGATACCTATGAATTTTTCGTCGCACTGCTGATCAGGTACTTCAAGCTACAGTTTAGTATAAAATGTGTACCGCAATGTTTTTCATTTTCCCATCTAGTTGTGTTACATATCCTGATTTATTTCCCAAATAGCCGGACTCTGTCAGTGATCTGATACGCTAATAAATTCCATGATAAATCTACATTTTCTGCACTTCCTTCAATACTGCTAAGGATGTCAAATCCAGCTGTACGCCTGTGATACCTACACACTGATAAGAGTGCTAAACAATGTGCAATGAATTCTTAACAAAGAATTTGTGAACTGGCTTTGAACGTCGTCATTATATGCCTTTATATGTATGGGAAAATGATTTTCATGTTTGATGAACGCTCCTCACAAAACTATTCTACCTGAAGTGGATAAATGTTTAGCTGCAACTGCTAAGTTTTCTAGTATTAAATCACCATTCATGAAAGCACACTAGGCCTTTGCTAAAGTATGCAATTTTTCAGCTCATCTAGATGGTGACCTACTTGGTTTTGCTTCCTCTTCTTCCTCCTACTGAGAGATTGTACATGCTAAGGTCCTTCAATTTTCCATTTCCATATTCTTTGACATGGTGAGACATGTGGAGCCTTTTTAAACTGAACTACCTGAAAGTATTTAATATCTTATGATGCACTAAACTTTTTGCAAACACATCACTTCTTGCATAAAAAGACAAGATTCCTCAAACTGCAGATTAAAGTGTGAAGGCTCAGTCAGTGATATACAAAGCTGTCTTGCCATCACTGCTATTATTTCACAGCTGCTGCTTCTCCAGTGTTGTTGCAACTACAGTGTGCACGTATATTTTCCACACTCCCCATCCAGCCGTTACTGCACTACTCGTGAGCAAGAATCTGATCAAGTGCGAGTACTCACACTCAAAATCAGTGAGTTGTTAAGCCCCGATGTAGACAGTCACTGAAATCAAGACATCTGCTCTCATTGGTGAATATGGCTTTGCACCATTCACCCCTTTGGTTGCGAGGCTGCAAGATGATAAGAGATGAGAGGTAGCATGGCAAGCAGCATCTTTGTTCAAAGCTCAGCTTCTTACAAATGATTCCTGATGGCTTTATCTGGCATAATGGGTGCAATATGCCAAAGCTGCCACACAATCGGCAATGGTTCCTTGTATGATGCAGTATCCCAAGCACAAATTTGTATGTCACTGTCATCCTGAATCAGGATCATGAGCAGGTGCACCTTTGTTGAAAAACCAACATCAACAACATCCAGATGCATCTCATATTCAATGCATTGTTTGTTGAGGGTCATAGACCAACAACATGGATTCATTGACATTCAGATAATTACACAAATCTGTTCTACAGTCTCAGCTTCAAGTTACTATAATGTTTAACAACTCACTAAAATAGTCATAACAACAGACTGTTATCTCAAATACAATTGTTATGGGGTCAACTTTTCATGCTTTGCATTGTTTCCTGTTCCAGCACATTCTGACTTATTGCTTTTATTGCCTGTTATCAGTTCCTCACTCAAATGTCTTTCCAAAAGTTCATTTTTCATTGATGAGCGTGTAAATTTATGAGACTGATGTTTGGTTTCTGGGATGGAGTGTGTTTCTCTGACACCTGTAGTTTATCTGGTAGAATGACAGAATGGACATGACAGCATCAGTGAAATTTGACTTTCCTTCTGCTTAGAGAACTAGAATTATCACAATGGTATAGATTCTGAGTACATACCATGTATAAAGTACAATTTGCTACATATATGGGGCAGCAGTGAGTTATAAAGCACTGTACAACTGCAAAATCCCGAAACAAACAGCTATCATAAAGGATGGATAGATACAGCAAATGATGTAAACCTTGTTAACTGATTTAAACTGTGCACACCAGAACTGTAAGTGATCAGAAGAAAGCTTACGTTTCAATACGATCTGTGTGTTATTTATAAATGATCATTGTGTGTGTGTGTGTGTGTGTGTGTGTGTGTGTGTGTGTGTGTGTGTGTGCGTGTGTGTGTGTGTGCGTGTGTGTAAGAACATCTAAACACAGTCAAGTATAAATCATACAACGGAAACTCCAGGTAGGAATATCAACGATGTAGGGAAAGACAGATTGCTACTTACCATAAAGAAGACAGATCCAGTTGCAAACAGGCACAATTAAGAGACACTCACTCACATTTTTCAGTCACAGGCTTCATTGTTAGAAGACACACACACACACACACACACACACACACACACACACACAAGCAAGCAAGCAAGCAAGCAACCAAGCGCACCTCATGCACACGACTGCCAACTCCAGCATCTCGGGCCAGAAATGCTGAAGTTGATGGTCACGTGTGTGTGTGTGTGTGTGTGTGTGTGTGTGTGCGCGCCTGCACACGTGCATCTCTCTTCCTGACAAAGGCTGTGGCCAAAAGCTGTATGTCAGCATCTTTTAATTGTGCCTGTCCGCAACTTGACGTGTCTTCAGAATGAGATTTTCACTCTGCAGCAGAGTGTGCACTGATATGAAACTTCCTGGCAGATTAAAACTGTGTGCCGGACTGAGACTCGAACTTGGGATCTTTGCCTTTCGTGGCCAAGTGCTCTACCATCTGAGCTACCAAGCACAACTCATGCTCCATCCTCACAGCTTTACTTCCGTCAGTATCTCGTCTCCTACGTTCCAAACTTTACAGAAGCTCTCCTGCGAACCTTGCAGAATTAGCACTCCTGAAAGAAAGGATATTGTGGAGACATGGCTTAGCCAAATGTTTGACGTGTCTTCTTTACAGTAAGAAGCCAACTGTCTTTTCCTACATTGTTAAATATAAATCATTGTACACAAGGAAAAAGGTAGATCGCGATAATCATCTATGAAGGTAGCAAACAATGTTAACCTGCCACTAAGTCACAGTAAGATACAGCCAAGGGCCATCTAGCCAAAAGGCTCAGAAGACTATACAGTAATATTTCACCACTTTTTTGGCAAATAAAGAGATTGTTTGAATCAGACCTTTCTGTGCAGTGAACACATACTTCATCTTTCTCAATGGGATCAGTTAGCCTCAATGTTGTGTTATTTGCTGTTGAACTGTCCGCATATTGCCTCTTGGAGATTTAATAAACACTATTGTTAGCACACTCAACCAATGATTCAGTAACAGTTGTATCATACATAATAAGTAAAAAAGAACACGAAAATATGCTTTGGATACATCAATATTTATTTGTACTCAAGGAATTCTGTTTCACTTACATACCTGTACTTCATAAGATTACAGTAGAAATGACTTATGCAAAAAAAATTAAGTATATGCATTTCAGATCAAAGCAGAATACAAACTAAACTGACACAAATAAAATAACAGTACCACTGCATGGGGATCAGCACAGTGCCAAACTAAAATATATCAATCACCAAAAAGACAAAAAATGCTACCATCACTTTATTAAGAAATAAATGTGAACAGTGCTTCAACACGATAATAACAATAAGTCTTTGAACATATTCATTTACTAAAAGTATGAACAATAAAGTTTCCTGTGCCCAAAAAAATACCAACATTTCACCCCCCCCCCCCCCCCCCCCCCCCCCCCCCCCCCCCCCTCTCACACACACACACACAAAATCTTAAATATGTTATTCCATCTGTGGCTACAGCATGCTAACTTAAACATTACAGATCTATTTCCATTTCAAGTCAGTCTTAATTTTTGTTACTTTTGCATCAACAATGGCAAACTGTTCCACACATTAAAAAAAATCAGCTCCATAATTAAAATATATAACTAGATGAACTCCTTCTAAACAAATTACATAATTTTCTTTATCAAGATTACATTAATCAAGATGAAAAACTATGATTCAACCTTTTAGATCATAGACAACCAATAGGCATGCAAACGTCAGAAATAACTCTTGCTTTAGCTTTCAAATATTCCAGCTTCAAGATTGGGTGTTGAAAAACTCTCAACATTCTGATGCCTGAACAGGATTTTTTACAAGGCATGAGAAATTATTTGGCAAGGTGAAGAGGTAGCTCAGCCTTAGCAGGAACTAATTTGGTCACATGACGCGGTACAGTCACATTCGGATTCAAAGTGGTGCGTGTTGTTACTTTGTATTGTGAGAGTGAAAAAACTTCAAGGTAAGCCACAAGAACTTGCTATTAACATCATTAATTTTAGTCACAATGGAAACAAGAAAGGTATGATAGGCAATTAAATGTGCAACAAATTTTGGCAAGCAAACATTAAGCAACATGATGAGGGACAACACGATGCTAATTGATTTTATTGTTTTCCAGTTTCCTTGTCCATTTTCCTCCAGGAGGCATCACACACTTTTGCTGTGATTCATGGTCTTTCAAGTCTTCTAATGTCACCATATTGTGAAAGAAAGTTGGTCTTGTTGTATTTCGGTTAGCATTTTTGGCTAGTAACACCAAGGTGCTGGGTTCGATTCTTTTTCTGGTGGAAAAGTCTGGAGCAGTTCTGCTCATCCTTGTGGGGGCACTATGAATAAATGTTGAAAACTGAAAGAGTCTGACAACTATTCTCAAACAACTGTGTCATGGAAATGCTTCGCATTCTGAATGCACAGTCTTATTTTGTGGCCGCTTCTGCTCTATGAGTACAATAAGCAAATTTCGGACTATCATGTAGAAATGGGCACAAAAAATAAAAAAAATACAGAAATACAAGGAAAGCCAAACTTTTGCATTAACAAATGAGCACCAACTTTCTCCTCTTGATTCCACAGACAAAATTTTGTAACAAAATGATTCGCCATACTATCTAGACTTAAATCCTATAGAACATGTCTGGAACCTTGCATAGAACATGATACATCATCATAATATGCCAAATATCTCACTCTCTAATGAGTAAAAAAAAGACTGATGCTTTTGCTGCTAATAAACATATGTCTTGTGTTGCCTTGGTGTAATGCTACTTCAGCAGTTTGTGTGTAAATTTCACTGCTTTTATATTCAAGTAGCTTTTCAGTTTGTCTTACAAGGTTGAGCGGACCTCTTTCCAGACCTTTCCAACACAAAAAAAAATTTGAAGTTGACAGCAGGAACTGAGCCCAAACCTCAGCAATGATAGCCAAAACTGTTAACCACTAGCAGTCTATTGCTCTAACTATTGTGACATCAGTATTGTGACGTTAGAAGACTTGAAAGGCTGGCTGTCATGTAAAAAAATGTATGATGTACTGACAAAGGAACTGAAAATATCACAAAATTAATAAGCACAGATTCGAAGAAAGCAACGGCATCATCATCCGTGACTGAAACAGCAAACAATGAATCAACAGTCACTGCTGTGGAAAATAATGCGGCCACTGGGGAAGGGAATTTATGAGTACTGCCAGCCAAGCCTCATGAGCAGCTAACCTGAGCAATATTGTACACATTGTTTTTCTTTTGGTTCTAAATGGCCACTTCATTCAGTGGCACTTAAAGAAATTTAGCACTTCAAAGCACTCCACTTGTAAGAATACAAGTGTACACTATTTCTACTTTCCCTCCCTGCTTCTTGGGTGTAAACATGACATATGTGCATTCATACTTCATCTTTCTCAATGCAAGCACTTATTGCCTCACTGTTGTGTTACTCTCCGAAGATTAATATACACCTGAAACATTGTTAAGCAACTGTCTCGGGTTTCCATGCTTTTCAATGGCACTCAAAACTTTGTTTTGTATGTTAGGTCATGACCAAGTTTCTAAATCTGTTTTATTAATCTCACATACTGCACCCGCAGCATGCATATGAAAGACTTTGAAGATAAGCACTATTCACAAAACTTAGTTTCATTTGCAATTCCTCACATATTTTTCATAAAACGTAGCTGATTTTGTGTGATTAAAATTTTGTTTAGTTTACGGTACATACCAATCCATCAGCAACATACTTTTCATAATCTAAGAACTGTTACAAGTAAAATGCTTTGCTATCCCAGTTATACATAGGATTTATGCTTAATGCAAAAAAAAACTTGTAATCTAATAGCTTCTTTCCTTAAGTGATTGTAACCTCATCTCAAATTTCTCAAAGTCTGTTACTATACTCACCCATCTCACTTTTACTTCTTTACCCTGAAACAGTTCAGTAAATAGTTTGCAACCTCATTATGTCACTTACATGGTAAACAGATAACACTATGTTGAAGAAACAGATTAAGAGATGTAAATTGGTAGCTCACTTTTTTGGCAATACAAGTCCTGCCTTATAAATTATTGTATTTCAACAGACAAAAATGCTTTATCAAAATAATGTAAATTTGTAATCAAAAATATGAAATCTGCAATTAAAAGGCACTGTATATTATGTCTTTTGCATGACAATAAGGAACTTTGTTATTACATAATTTTAATACAAATACAGACACTCTACAACAATAACAGCAAACACCACAATTTACTTTCCTGATTTTGAAAGTAAATTATAGTAATGCACGGTTTGATTTACATGTTTACCTTGACATGCAAAAAACTACAATTCCAGGCCTGATGAATTATAGGAACAACACTTTACACTGTAGTTAACTTTTCTCTGGCAGTTTATGTAAGTTACATTTAAAATATCCTTCTTTGAAAATGTTTACAGCACATATAACTATGAAATAATCTTCTTGGCAATGTAGCTTATAAATGTGCAACAGTATTTTGGGGACTATATTTCTGTTCTACATAAGATATTACTGCATCAGTTTATATATTACATTAAGAACATTACATTTACTTCACAACTATATTTAAAACTACATACACTATTGTTTCATAAATGAATCACAACTGCAGAATATGTTGCTTCAAATAAACTCACAACAGTATAACACAGTTCTGACATCATTAATGTTTGGTACTTACACACAGTTCACCAATTTCATAGTTACACCATGTTCCAAAATGAAAAATGGTAATCCGGTAAAGAGAAATCCTAAACACAGGTGGAAACTCTTAGAAAATTTCTTTTATTTCTGTCTATGATCACAAAATTATTAAATCCTCAGACTATTAGTTTCAGTCAGCAATGACACCTTCAGATCTGCAGCAAAACATGGGAAAAACCATATAAAATAAATGGACTGTCAACACCTCAAAACATTAAAATAGCTGATAATGAAAAGTATTACTGACAAACATGTAGAAAACAAGCACTTCAAATATGACAAGAAATACCTATATTAAAACATGTCCTAATATAATGAACCCATAGTGGCATCATCAAAAGATACACACAAAATCAGCATAGCATCCTTCCACATATTTAAAATATGATATACACCAGGGCACAGTGGCACAGTGTCAGCGGAATAATCTTGTTAACAGCACCACTGTTCATGACACAATGCAATACAGTAGCAACAAAATGTTTATGTCATAAGCTTGTTATATGTCATACTGTATGCCTACATATGTATGATGCCTACATATGTACGATGATATAAAAGAAATTATTCAGATAGTGAAGGGAGACGAAAATTTAATAGACATGGGTGACTGGAATTCGAGTGTAGGAAAAGGGAGAGAAGGAAACGTAGTAGGTGAATATGGATTAGGGCTAAGAAATGAAAGAGGAAGCCACCTGGTAGAATTTTGCACAGAGCACAACTTAATTATAGCTAACACTTGGTTTACGAATCATGATAGAAGGTTGCACACATGGAAGAACCCTGGAGATACTAAAAGGTATCAGATAGATTATATAATGGTAAGACAGAGATTTAGGAACCAGGTTTTAAATTGTAAGACATTTCCAGGGGCAGATGTGGACTCTGACCACAATCTATTGGTTATGACCTGTAGATTAAAACTGAAGAAACTGCAAAAAGGTGAGAATTTAAGGAGATGGGACCTGGATAAACTGAAAGAACCAGAGGTTGTACAGAGTTTTAGGGAGAGCATAAGGGAACAATTCACAGGAATGGGGGAAAGAAATACAGTAGAAGAAGAATGGGTAACTTTGAGGGATGAAGTAGTGAAGGCAGCAGAGAATCAAGTAGGTAAAAAGACCAGGGCTCTTAGAAATCCTTGGGTAACAGAATAAATGTTGAATTTAATTGATGAAAGGAGAAAATATAAAAAAGCAGTTAATGAAGCAGGCAAAAAGGAATACAAACGTCTCAAAAATGAGATCGACAGGAAGTGCAAAATGGCTAAGCAGGGATGGCTAGAGGACAAATGTAAGGATGTAGAGGCTTATCTCACTAGGGGTAGGATAGATACTGCTTACAGGAAAATTAAAGAGACCTTTGGAGATAAGAGAACCACTTGTATGAACATCAAGAGCTCAGATGGAAACCCAGTTCTAAGCAAAGAAGGGAAAGCAGAAAGGTGGAACGAGTATATAGAGGGTCTATACAAGGGTGATGTACTTGAGGACAATATTATGGAAATGGAAGAGGATGTAGATGAAGATGAAATGGGAGATACGATACTGCATGAAGAGTTTGACAGAGCACTGAAAGACCTGAGTCGAAACAAGGCCCCCGGAGTAGACAACATTCCATTGGAACTACTGACGGCCTTGGGAGAGCCAGTCCTGACAAAACTCTACCATCTGGTGAGCAAGATGTATGAGACAGGCGAAATACCCTCAGACTTCAAGAAGAATATAATAATTCCAATCCCAAAGAAAGCAGGTGTTGACAGATGTGAAAATTACCGAACAATCAGTTTAATAAGCCACAGCTGCAAAATACTAACACTAATTCTTTACAGACGAATGGAAAAACTAGTAGAAGCCGACCTCGGGGAAGATCAGTTTGGATTCCGTAGAAATACTGGAACACGTGAGGCAATACTGACCTTACGACTTATCTTAGAAGAAAGATTAAGGAAAGGCAAACCTACATTTCTAGCATTTGTAGACTTAGAGAAAGCTTTTGATAATGTTGACTGAAATACTCTCTTTCAAATTCTGAAGGTGGCAGGGGTAAAATACAGGGAGCGAAAGGCTATTTACAATTTGTACAGAAACCAGATGGCAGTTATAAGAGTCGAGGGACATGAAAGGGAAGCAGCGGTTGGGAAGGGAGTGAGACAGGGTTGTAGCCTCTCCCCGATGTTATTCAATCTGTATATTGAGCAAGCAGTAAAGGAAGCAAAAGAAAAATTCAGAGTAGGTATTAAAATCCATGGAGAAGAAATAAAAACCTTGAGGTTTGCCGATGACATTGTAATACTGTCAGAGACAGCAAAGGACCTGGAAGAGCAGTTGAACGGAATGGACAGTGTCTTGAAAGAAGGATATAAGATGAACATCAACAAAAGCAAAACGAGGATAATGGAATGTAGTCGAATTAAGTCGGGTGATGCTGAGGGAATTAGATTTTGAAATGAGACACTTAAAGTAGTAAAGGAGTTTTGCTATTTGGGGAGCAAAATAACTGATGATGGTCGAAGTAGAGAGGATATAAAATGTAGACTGGCAATGGCAAGGAAAGCGTTTCTGAAGAAGAGAAATTTGTTAACATCGAGTATAGATTTAAATGTCAGGAAGTTGTTTCTGAAAGTATTTGTATGGAGTGTAGCCATGTATGGAAGTGAAACATGGACGGTAAATAGTTTGGACAAGAAGAGAATAGAAGCTTTCGAAATGTGGTGCTACAGAAGAATGCTGAAGATTAGATGGGTAGATCACATAACTAATGAGGAAGTATTGAATAGGATTGGGGAGAAGAGAAGTTTGTGGCACAACTTGACCAGAAGAAGGGATCGGTTGGTAGGACATTTTCTGAGGCATCAAGGGATCACCAATTTAGTATTGGAGGGCAGCGTGGAGGGTAAAAATCGTAGGGAGAGACCAAGAGATGAATACACTAAGCAGATTCAGAAGGATGTAGGTTGCAGTAGGTACTGGGAGATGAAGAAGCTTGCACAGGATAGAGTAGCATGGAGAGCTGTATCAAACCAGTCTCAGGACTGAAGACCACAACAACAACAACATGCCTACATATATTCATCAATTATATAAGTGTACAAATGCAATAGAACGAAGAATGCAATAGGTAATGTCTACGGTGGGCTTACCAGGTGTGTAAGTTATTACAGTGATAAAATGCAATAAGTCAAAAACACAGCTAAAGTTATTTAAACTGTTAAATGGAAATGGTTAAGTGCTGCTTTGTAATTCTGGGATCACTTGTAGCTAACAGAACAATATAAAAATGATAAAATAAGTGGGGAAAGAAGCCAAATGGATGAAACAATGCTATGCTGATTTTGTTTGTATCTTCTGACAATGCCGCTATGGCTTCTTTATATTAGGACATATTTTAAAACAGGTATGCCTTGTCATATTTTAGGCACATGTTTTCCACATCCGTGTTGAAATACTCTTCATTATGGCCTATTTTATTGTTTTAAGATGTCACTTGCTGGATATTACTGTCCTGTTTGCAACCATGTCACAGCTTGCGAAAAAAACTGTTATGGAATTTTCAATGAATTTTTTATAATAAGTACTATGATGACATATGTCCAGTATGTCACAACTGTTCTCTTTCAACAAGTTGCTATCTTTAATCAATACTGATTGCAGTATATGTAAAATATTATATTTATACGAGAAAACAATTTTATCAGAGCAACAAATGCACAATTATTTTTTGACACACACAAAAAGTGTACAATCTCTATTCTCCCTTTATAGGATGCTTGCACTCAGCATGCAAGACAATAGTAATCAGTAAAGTGAGGAAAATGGAATATTTGCACTGCGCAGTAAATAGCTACATTTTTCAATACTGACTGCTTTTACAATAAGATTTAAAAAAAGAAAAGAAAATCAACACACACACACAACTGTTACATGTTTAAATTTTGTTAATAGTACAAAATATATAACCATTCAAGACACATTATTGCAGAGTTGACGATACTGCTAGTAAAGACAATTTTAGCAATTCCCTTCATGCATCACAAGTATAAAACTTATAACTGCAGTACATTTGTAATGACATATGAATAGATGCAGGGGAAGAATAGGCTGCAATGTGCAAAAGACATGCATTTCACAATTGTTATGGGCTAATTTTTTAACTTACAAGTATTTTTTTTTTAATTTCCATGCTTATATGGGAAATTCCTGGCAGTTAAACACAGTTTTTACAAACAGCTCATCACATAATATTCCTTTTAATAACACAGTACACCAGTTACTGTGCATGCAAACACTAAACAGCACACACAAAAGGTGGTGCAGACAAAAGACCACATTATTCAATATGGATTTCAGGTAAGTCAGTCATAAAATTAAAATGAGAAAGAGAAAATTACACTGAGGTGACAAAAGTCATGAGATAGCATATATATATGGAGTAATAATATATATGCACACTCAACAGCAATTAACAGATGCTGAGGGCAGAATAGTAGTTGGAGCTAGATGCATGGGACATTCCATTTCAGACTCTCACAGAGTCAAGAATGTGCTGAGAATACCAATTTTAAGGCATTGCCTCTCACCACATACAATGCAGTTGCCAACGGCCTTCACTTAATGACCGAGAGCAGTTGTGTTTGCTTACAATTATCAGTGCTAACAGAAAAGTAACACTATGTGAAATAGTTGCAGGAATCTGAAATGTACGATGAACATATCCATTAGGACAGAGTGGCAAAATTTGATGTTAATGAATTATGACAGCAGAGCAACGCGAGTGCTTTTGCTTTGCCTATAGCTTGTAACAATATTGGTTGGACTGTCAATGAGTGGAAAACCAACGCCTGGTCAGATGCATCTCAATTTAAATTGATAAGAGCTGACGGTAGGGTTTGAGTTTGGTGCAGACCTCATGAAGTCATGGAGCCAAGGTGTCAACAAGACACTTCGCAAGCTGATGGAAGCCCCATAATGATGATGCACGTGTTTACACGGACTGGACTAGGTCCTCTGGTCCAACTGAGCTGACCACTGACTAGAAATGGTTATATTTGGCCACTTGGAGACCACTTGCAGCCATTCATGGACTTCATGTTCCCAAACAATGATGGAAGTTTTATGGATGACAATGCACCATGTCACTGGGCCACAACTGTTCACAACTGGTTCAAAGCACATTCCAGATAATTCACACAAATGATATGGCTACTCAGATCGTCCAACATTAATCCCATCGAACATTTATGGGACATGATTGAAAGGTCAGTTCATGCACAAAATCCTGCACCAGCAAGACTTTCGCTGTTATGGACAGCTATAGGGGCAGTGTGACTCAATATTTTGGCAGGGGACTTCCAGTGACTTTCGAGTCTGTGCCACGTCGAGTTGCAGTACTACATTGGGCAAAATGAGGTCTGACACAATACTGGGGGGTGCCCCATGAGTTTTGTCACCTCAGTGGATATGGTGACCTTATTAACCAGCATTTTTATTTGTCCTTTTTCTAAGAATAGTGTATGCAGTAGATGACACCACTCTTAAGATTTGTACTATAAAGTATGCCAAACAGGATTTGTTTCTGACTGAGACACTAATATTTTTACCCATTTAATGTATACGACAATAAAATAGCCTAATGTAAAATAATGCCTCTATCATTAGTGTTATTTCAGTTATTGGGCATTTTTCTCAAAAAGCAAACTGAACATCAGCCATTATTTTGTACTCATAAATCACTCAAAGTAAACACACCCCAGTTTTTACAAATTTGTGCCCTTCAGTCATTATTTAGCAATACTCCCACCCCCCTCTCGATAAAAATCAATATGGCAAATATGTGTCACACAAAAATTTCATATACGCCTTATAGCCTTCTCAATATTATTACTCCAAAAATATAGCTTCATAAAAAGGAAGAATCTGGACAGGTAGTCTTAAAGTCAGTGGCACCTGCACATACATCTTTCTTAATGAGCAAAGCATCTAAGCAGTTGATAGGATGGTTAGTATTTCACGATGCTTGCAAGTTGTCAGCTGCAGCTGCGAATGCCAATGATAGGCCCACAAGCACCGCCAAAGCACCCATACTCATTCCACTCGAGGCAACATCTGCAATTCATCATATTTAGCTAAGTGTCATGACTGTGCCTCTATTACACTACTGAAGATAAAAAGAAGTAATAAAGTGCTACAAATATCCCTCACATTTAAGACTTAAAAAATCTATAGCAAAATAACACACAACGGTTTCTGGAAAAAAATTGACATTAACACTTGTACTTAATATTACTATCATCTCTTACAATACCATTCACTTGTCTCTCATCAGGCAGAACTTTTAAGCCAAAAGATACTGCAAAGGATGTGCTACTGAGATTCATGGTGACAATTTATGGTAAACATTTATAATGATAACAACAAAAGCTGAGCCTTGTTGCTGCAGCAACTTAGTTTGGGTTCCTGCTTCACTTTTCATTTTTAGCTTTGGTATCACAATGCCATCATCCCTCTAAACGTGAGTGGTCATTTTGTGGGGAAAAAAGGCATTTGATTCCCAGTACTGAAAGGGTTTTGTCCTTGGTAGAAGGACTGAAACATGATGCACTCAGCCCTCTAAGGCCAAGCAAAGGCTATGCAAATGGAAAATAGCTGCACCAAGGTTGGAAAGCTGATGATGAGTTGGAGAGCAGTGTGTTGACCACATGCCCTCCATATAGCACCTTACAATGCTGTTGGCAGATAATATGGTGCCTGGTCAGCAAAAAGTAACCTTTAGGGCTTATTATGGAGTTAAAGTTTTTCAAGTGTTGTCTTCAAGGATTTGAAAAGTTGTTTCCTGGTTCTAGCTGAGCCTTTTTTACCTATTATTTTGTCCTCAAAACATTTATGGTCCATAAGTTGTGTATCATTATGTGACCAAGAAGTTTAATCTTCCTAGTTTCTATTTCCTTGAGGTGTTGCTCTTTTTCATTAGTTCTTATATAAGCTGATTCTCCTACCAAACCATATTGAGACTAGCTCTCAGACAGGTACTTACAGGCAGTGCAGGGTAATTAATCTCAGAAGCAAAGAAGGGAAATTAAATAATAGAATATCTCAGGGGTCAGTATTATCTCCTGTACTTCAAAACCTTTATATTTATGATATACCCGAAACCAGTACAATGAAGTTTGGATATGCAGTTCAGTACAATGAGTTCAGAAGTGCAGAATGCACTCTAATTGATGGAAAAAAAACTTAAATATTTCACCAAAGTCAGCAGTTTCCACACAAACAACAATATAGAAAGTTATAAACTGGAGGTCCACATTAATAACACCGTGCTTCCATTCCAGAGTCACCCAAATTATCTTGGAATGACTCTTGATAGGACACTGTCTTTCAGGAAGCATCTAGAAGAAACTTTTAGGAAGTTAAGAACACAAAACACCCTTATCCAGAAACTCTGCAGTACTAGCTGGGGGGGGGGGGGGGGGGGGGGGGGCAACAGTACGTACACTTCGAACTTGGGTGCTCAGTTTAATGTTATCTATGGCTGAATATCGTTCTCTGGTACGGCTGAACATTCCTCAAAATGATTCAAATGGCTCTAAGCAATATGGAACTTAACATCTGAGGCCAGCAGTCCCCTAGACTTAGAACTACATAAACCTAACTAACCTAAGGACCTCACACACATCAATGCCCGAAGCAGGATTCGAACCTGCGACTGTAGCAGCCTCGTGTTTCTCTGGACTGAAGTGCCTAGAGCCGCTCAGCCACAGTGGCCAGCGAACATTCCTCACATAAATAAAATAGACATTCAGCTCAATACAACCATGGGAATTATTTCTGGTTGTATAAGAACTACTCCCTTGCGCTGGCTTCCAACACTCAGCTACATAGCTCCTTCTCTGTTAAGAAGACAAGAAGCAAAATAAAGAATAATCTTCAACTTCCCCCCATCCATGAAGATATTCCTAATTTGAGAACAAACTGACTTCAGTCCAGAAACACGCCTCTGCAACTGGCCCAGCAGCTTGCTGATAGCAATTCACCACTGGCATGAAATCTGGACTACAAATACTCCACCTGAAGTGTGATATCTTATTGACCCTCTACAGAGATTCAAGGGCTTTGAACTCCCACAGCATGAGAGGAAGAATATAAATCACATCCAAACAGCACACGGAGTGTGTAGACAACCTGCACAAACGGGGTAAGTAGCTGTGACTATGGAACACCAAACGAGACCATCCAGCACATTGTCAAGGAGCGTGATGATGATGTTTGGTTTGTGGGATGCTCAACTGCATGGTCATCAGTGCCCGTTCAAAGTCCCAATTTTTTCACAGTCCAATCTAGCCACTGTCATGAATGATGAGGACAACAATGAAATGGTGAGGACAACACAAACACCAAGTCCCCGGGCAGAGAAACTCCCCAACCCAGCTGGGAAACGAACCCAGGACTCCATGATCCAGAGGTAGCAATGCTAGCCACTAGACCATGAGCTGTGGGCCTCGAGGACCATAAACTGAGAGACTACCTTGTTGACCCGAATGACTTTTTTCATGGCCACAGCATCAAGCCATGACTAAGGAAACTGGACATTAGAATATAAAAGTTTTAAATGTTACCTGTATTTGTAACTCTTTACGTATTTTTTGTGTGTTCTTGACAGTATTTCATGTGTAGTACTGAACACTACATAAATAAATAAACTTAATTTATGACTCCTAAAGCCGTTTTTCTCTTGGCTTCAAGATTTCTGTTGCTTATAGCTGCAATTCATCTTTCTTTTTACTCACTGTGCAGCTCTCATTTTCATAGAGCAGAGTGCTCGGGACAAAAAATTTAGCAAATCCCGTTCCTATATTGATACACGCATATTAGCTTATTAAGAGAATTCTCTTGTACTGGAATATCAGTATAGCAAAAAATTATCTGTTTCCTGCAGAGATGAAGAGGACTGCACAGGAGAGTAGTGTGGGGAGCTGCATCAAACCAATCTTCAGAGTAAAGATGATAACGACAACATCGACCATCTACTTTCTAATGGAATGCACCTACTACTATAAGAACCTGTGCTTCCTAAATAGTAAAACTTCCTCCACTTTAATAATAATAATAATAATAATAATAATAAATGTTTCTGTAGCATACAGCATGCATTCTTCCCTGCAATTATGTCATAAACCTGCTGGCCAGTTTAGAAGTAGTTCATTCTCCAGTGGCAAATAGTGTCCCTACTAACATGAACTGAAGAAGGCACATGCCATACACAGTTCAGTGCATTAAACCACACTCAGAACTCTGGTGCACTGAAATGCGGTGTCTACTGTGCATGTTTGCAGATGAAGAAAAGAACAGCTTCTAAGTTTGCAGGCAGTTGCTTGACAACAAAACACCTAAGAATGCATATTGGAGGTTACAGTCATATATATTTTATTCATACTTTTACTATTATTTTGCTAAGTCTTAAGTGAGTTTGATATAGTGTCACTAACAGATCCAGTTGCTCAGTATTAAGAATAAGTTTGAAATTTTGTGTGTAAATGTTCACAAAGAATGATTTGGTGAGAACACGTAACACTAAATCTAGCTTCTGTGGCGAAAATTTTATAGCAATCTACACATTTACAACAAAAATTCGTAGGGGGCAATGTCCCAGCAAAAGCAGTTTAAGCTTTATAAGAAATTTTGTAACATTCAAAGGGGAAGATGTATATTCAAAACTGGTGGACAAAATGAATTAGAATGACATGGGTCAGTAAGTTTAAAATTGTGAATACTTTGAAACAAGCCCTTTGTAGAGGAGGTGGTTTGCTTTTGTGAAGTATACAATTCAGATTGAATGATAATCTGAAAAGTCATGCCTGCAAGTGGTACACCTCAGAAAATTCTTCTCATTTGTTTGGAAGCTGTCATTTTAGTGAAATATCAATGTACGATGCAATTTACTGTCCAAAAACTTGGTAGGTTGACTAGCTAATAACCTGTTTTCTCTATATTGACATGACATGGATGATGAATATACCTGTTAAATAAAGCATGTTTATATTTGTATGATACGGAGTGCTTATCTACAACAAGACAGCACTCCATTAGTCTACAACTGAGACATAAGAATATGTCAGAATGAATTTACAAATTATTGATAAGTCAATGAAACACTGCTGAGTTCCCACCTTTATCCTCAGACTTAAAAGCTGTCAAATTTTCCCTATGGCTACATTTAATGGACATTGCTTACCAGATAAGATAGCTAAGTTGTGTGCAGTGCATGCAAGTATTAAGTGTCATGTGCAGCTATTATACAAGATTCATACACAAAAAGTTTGTGCAGACAAAGGAAGGGAAAAGGAAAGATTAAGGTTTAAAGTCCTGACAATGAGGAGATCATTAGCGAGGGCTCACAAGCGCAGATTGGATAACGATAAGGAAGGAAACTGGTCATGGCCTTTCAATGGAACCATCCAGACATTCGTCTTAAGTGATTTACAGGAACTATGGAAAATCTAAGCCTGGATGGCCAGATGGGGATTTCAGCCACCATGGTCCCAAATCTGAGTCTAGTGAAACTACAGCGCCATTTTGCTTGCTGTTTGTGCAAAGAGTGATACTACTTAGGATTTATGCTGAGTCCATAATACAAAGCTATCTTTCACATATATCCTGGTTGTCATCAATACAAAGTAGCTGTCATTTGAGAGCAATACTCATATTGTTAAAGAGTATATACAATATCCACCTGCAACTTGTCTGTAAACTAAGAGAGAAGTTTGTAATGTCAGTACATGTAAGTTCTATGTGGTTGAATAATGCAAGATACAACAGTAGGACATAACAACAAGAGAAATCACTGCCACTAAGAACAAAATCATACGTTGGTGGAACTCTACACAGTGACCAATTACCATGTTAAAAAAACACCCATGAAAAAAAATTGTAAAACATGAAATTCAGAGAGTATACAGTCAATAAGAAACTAAATCTAAAATCAGAAGTGAACTGTTAAAAATTAAAGCTCAAATGAAGTTAAAGGTAATCCTCATATTAACAGCAACTAAAATGATTAGAATCACAGTCACCACCACCACCACCACCACCACCACCACCACCACCACAATAAACTGTTTTAATCACAAGCTCTCAAATCAAGTATTTTTCTATGTCTTTTAGTTTCTAATCAAAACAGCCTAAAATATTCCCTTGGCTTTTTTTTATTTATGTACTCTTCAAACAGATGTCATAAAATAATTTCCTTTCACTGTATAATTTTCTAAAACAGCTTGCTCTGTCACAGATTTATTGGCCGTTACACACATTTTCTCCAAACGGTTTAACAAATCATGTCCTTCAATAAAATGACACAGACAAGCCCAAAATTCATATTTAAACATCTAATGAAACCCATCTTCACAAATAGTTTCACATATCTCTCAATCTCTTATCATAAGCATAAGATCTAGTGATGGAAGTGAATTTTTCAAAGTGAAAGACTACAGAAGAAACAGAAAAATCAAATTCTGGCAAATAGTTTGGCTGAGATTAAAATTTTCCAGAAGAATGAATCAGGTTATTAGAAACAAAATGCAATACAATGGAATGGATAACATTAGTGTTCAAATCCTATGGTAGATATATGCAAACGCAACAGACACTTCGTAAATAACAAATACCTGTATCACTTCAAACATAATGGTTATAACTTCACTTACCAGAAGCATTACGAGGTAAACGCTGCAGGGTGAAGTTCATGATTACTGTTCCATTCTCCGGAACAACTACGCTCTGCCTTTGAGATGAAGTGTAGCCCGGGGATGATACATTTACAGTATATGTGCCAGGTAACAGTAACCGCCAGAACTCACCATGTTTACTTGTCACTATGTCATGCGCTATACCTTCTACTGAAACTCGTGCAGCCTCAATGGGATCACCATGGTCATTCAAAACAAGTCCTGTAACAATAATAGGATCAATAAAAATAAAATAAAGGCCTTAGGCATCAGTATTAGATTTACCATAATGGCTGGCAATCGAAACTTTTAAATAAGTACTTCATTTGATATTTTGGTTAATATTAAAATATCACTTCATTCTATATTATGTAAACTGTGTTTCTGTATCTAATAGTTTTTCTGTTAATAGAGAACTAACACCATCTGTTATCTTCGGAGGTTGATTATAATAAATGATATCAAAAGAATAAAACTAAATTTAGAATGGGGAAACATTAAATATGGTGGTCTGCAATGCTGAGTTCTTACCACACTCCTGTTCTAGATACATATAAATGAGTTACAAGACACAAAGGGGAGATGTCAAAAGCTGTTATGTTTGTAGATGACACAAGTGGAGGAAACACATCCATGACAGACACAAATACAGAATAGTATACCATAATTACAACTGTTCTCTGCAAACAGCTTACCCTCAACCTCACAAAAACTCATACTATGCAACTTAGGACAAATAACAATAAATTACCGGCACCAAAGAGCAATGTAAATGAAACACAACCTGTGAAATTTTTATGGATCACACTCAAATCTATCTACTTTGCACTTAGAAACCTCTTTCAGTGTGCTGAATTGCAGACAAGATTGCTAGCATAGAAGCATACTCTACTCAGGCATGTCCTATGGCATAATCTGGAGCAATGCAGCAAAGGACAAAAAAGTATTTATTCTACTTCAGCGTTGAATTTGGTCAGTGTGTATATTTTATATCCTAACACACTGTAGAAGCCCCTACATGAATCTAGAGATTCTTACACTGACACACTGACATGTTTACTGCCTAATGGTACTCGTGGTTAGTAACATGAGTGAATGTAGAATGAACTGTCAACTTCACAACAACATTATTAGCAGTAAAAATAATTTCCAAATAGAGTACACACCACAGTCTAGGATTCAGAAAGAAATTTTATATACTGGTGCTAAAGAATTTAACAAGTTGCTGGCAGACATCAGTCAAGAAATTCAAAATTCCCACACATTCCAAATAAGCATTAGTCATGCCTACTACAATTGAATAATCTAGGATGTAAATTCCAGTTAACACTAGTGTTCAAATTACACAGGCTATAACTTTGCTGGTGTATAAACAGCTGATACCATTTTGTGTACTGTTAAACAAACACTAAATTTGACATATTAGATAAAAATAACAGCTAATTAGTATAATTAAAAGAGCAGTAGCTTTTGTTTTTCTTTTTTATTTCTGCTTTTCATATTGGAAATAGTCCAATTTTTTTCTTGGGAGGGGAGTGGAGGTTGAGTGAGTGCAAAATGCATTTTAGGCAAACTGTAAATAGAATAGCGAACCTCACATTGCCTGAATCATTGGAGAATGGAGGAAACAAACTGAACTTCTTATGAAACTTCCTGGCAGATTAAAACTGTGTGCCCAACCGAGACTTCAACTCGGGACCTTTGCCTTTCGTGGGCAAGTGCTCTACCATCTGAGCTACCGAAGCACGACTCACGCCCGGTCCTCACAGCTTTACTTCTGCCAGTATCTCGTCTCCTACCTTCCAAACTTTACAGAAGCTCTCCTGTGAACCTAGCAGAACTAGCACTCCTGAAAGAAAGGATACTGCCGAGACATGGCTTAGCCACAGCCTGGGGGATGTTTCCAGAATGAGATTTTCACTCTGCAGCAGAGTGCGCACTGATATGAAACTTCCTGGCAGATTAAAACTGTGTGCCCGACCGAGACTCGAACTCGGGACCTTTGCCTTTCGCGGGCAAGTGCTCTACCATCTGAGCTACCAAAGCACGCTGTGAGGACTGGGTGTGAGTCGTGCTTCGGTAGCTCAGATGGTAGAGCACTTGCCCGCAAAAGACAAAGGTCCCGAGTTTGAGTCTCAGTCGAGCACACAGTTTTAATCTGCCAGGAAGTTTCGTATCAGCGCACACACTGCTGCAGAGTGAAAATCTCATTCTGAACTTCTTAATTTTAAATAGGGACATGGGAAAAAATTTGTACCTTTGTATAGAACCATCACATTTGAAAATTGTTTGCCTAAAGAGACCTTTCTTTGTATTTGCATTGTTTCAGATGCATCACCAAAAAAAGATATGCTACTCAACATAAGTGAGTGGGAACTGTTGATACTAGATAGCATTACTTGCATTTTCACTCCTGATAATGCTAGTACTCGCATTTAAGAGGAGGGTTTTTGGTGGTACATTGTTGGATGTGTCCTATGGGTGGGTCTTCAGTTTTTAAGTTATTCATTCAGGAAACACATGTTCCAATGAAGAGGCATCTGATATGTTTATGATACTTGGAGAACATTGTCAGAATGCCAGAATGAGATTTTCACTCTGCAGTGGAGTGTGCGCTGATATGAAACTTCTTGGCAGATTAAAACTGTGTGCCAGACTGAGACTCGAACTCGGGACCTTTGCCTTTCGCACGCAAGTGCTCTACCATCTGAGCTACCCAAGCATGACTCATATCCCATCCTCACAGCTTTAGTTCCGCCAGTAACTCATCTCCTACCTTCCAAATTCACAAAAGCTCTTCTACAAGCCTTGCAGAACTAGCACTCACAGAAGAAAGGATATTGTGGAAACATGGCTTAGCCACAGCCTGGGGGATGTTTCCAGAATAAGATTTTCACTCTGCAGAGGAGTATGTGCTGATATGAAACTTCCTGGCAGATTAAAGGTCCCAAGTACGAGTCTCAGTCCGCACAAAGTTTTAATCTGCCAGGAAGTTTCATATCAGCAGCTCCTGTTTTGTTGGAGGATCACAGCATCCCAAAACCATACAAGAACAAGAAAAACTCTACTAGTCCCTCCAAATAAGTCTTGAACCCATTTAGGTTTCACCAAAGTTTAGGTATCAATTTATTGGTGATGACTCTCAGTCTCTTCCACTACTTCTTTATGCTTGCTTGAAGAGTTTGGGATGGTTAAGTGGTTTCTGCAGACAGATCTGCAGTTCCTCATTTTTGGTACGCAGACTCTTCTCACAACAAAAACATTGTATGACTTTTTCTTTTTCAATGGTGACATCAATAGTGTTTGCTGCTTGTGATTTTTGGTGACTTCATTAGTTGGATAATAGGGTTCATGGTATCCTTTATTCTATGTTTGTATCAGTTTGGCTTTGAGCAAGTACAGCTTAACAGAAGTACTTCTAAGTACATATGTTTGTGCTGGGATTACCTGCATGTGTCTTAGTGGACATGCAAACTGCTGGTATTTTCTTACTAAGTTGCTTTTAGTTAATTTGTCTCAACAACATTTTTTTTAGGTTTAACTTCGGATTTTTTTTTTTTTTTTAATTTCCATAGCTTCTTGTATTCCACATGCACACTGTCACTGTGCTATCTAACAGCTTGTTTACCATTGTCTGTACATAGTAATAATTCAGTTTTTACACTACACAATTGGTCATTCCTAGACCATACACGAGCACTGTGACACCTGCAAACAATCCGACATCTAGTGTTCACTGTCATCAATCATCCTCCATACAGTCCCAACTTGGCCCCATCTGATTTTCATCTGTTTCCACAACTTAAAGAACACTTTTGAGGACTTCACTTCGATAGTGATGAAGCAGTGCAAGCAAGGGCGAGGTTGTGGTCATCAACAAATCCAAACATTCTACGGTGATGGAAGCAACAAACTACTCTCTCATTGAGAAAAATGTGTTCGCCAACATGGTGGCTGTGTTCGGAAATCAATACATGGACATGAATAAAGATGTAGACTGTTAATATAATATTTGTTTTATTTAGAAATCTTTAAGAGTTTTTACATAAAAAAAGTCAGAAGCACTACTTTTCAGCACACCCATGTACAAGGGTGTTTCAACAAGAATATAACATTGGAAAATCCAGGATGGAATGTAACAATACGAGAGAAGGAAAGTTGCTATTCACCATATAGCACAGATGCTGAGCTGCGATAGGCACAATAAAAAGATTCACACAATCACAGCTTTTGGCCATTAAGGCCTTTGTCAACAGTAGAAACACACACACACGCGCGCACACACACACACACACACACACACACACACACACACACACACACAAGCGCAACTTGCACACACATCTGCAGTCTCAGAGAGCTGAAACTACACTGTGGCAGCACCACCAGTGCATGATGGGAGTGGTGACTGGGTGGGGGTAAGGAGGAGGCTGGGGTGGGGAGGGGGACGGATAGTATGGTGGGAGTGGCAGACAGTGAAGCGTTGCAGTTTAGATGGAGGGTAGGAGAGAAGGTGTGGAGGGGGGGAAAGGGTAAGTAGCGGAAAGGAGAGAAACAAAAATAAAAGAAATTAAAGACTGGGTGTGGTGGTGAAATGATGGCTGTGTAGAGCTGGAATGGGAACAGGGAGGGGGCTGGATGGGTGTGGACAGTGGCTAACGAAGATTGAGGCCAGGAGGCTTACGGGAACATAGGATGTATCTGCAGGGAAAGTTCCCACCTGCGCAATTCAGAAAAGCTGGTGGTTGGTGGGAAGGATCCATATGGCACAGGCTGTGAAGCAGTCATTGAGATGAGGGGTATCATGTTTGGCAGCATGTTCAGCTACAGGGTGGTCCACTTGTTTTTTTTAGCCACAGTTTGTCGGTGGCCGTTCACGCGGACAGACAGCTTGTTGGTTGTCATGGCTACATAGAATGCATCACAGTGGTTGCAGCTTAGCTTGTAGATCACATGACTGGCTTCACAGGTAGCCCTGCCTTTGATGTGATAGGTAATGTTAGTGACCGGACTGGAGTAGGTGGTGGTAGGAGGATGTATGGGACAGGTCTTGCATCTAGGTCTATTACAGGGGTATGAGCCATGAGGTAAGGGATTGGATGCAGGGGTTGTGTAAGGATGGACGAGTATATTGTGTAGGTTCTGTGGACGGCGGAATACCATGGTAGGAGGGGTGGGAAGGATAGTGGGTAGGACATTTCTCATTTCAGGGCCTGACAAGAGGTAATCAAAACCCTGGCGGAGAATGTAATTCAGATGCTTCAGTCCCAGATGGTACTGAGTTACGAGGGAAATGCTCCTCTGTGGCCAGACTGTGGGACTTTGGGAGGTATAAAACATGGGACACACATTTACGAATCTCTCAATTTAGATTACAGGTGATCACTATGCCCCCATCAGAAGCACGAACAATATCATATTCATACTTAAATTCCTCCCATAGTCAGGTAAACACGACCATCATCACTGATGTTATGGCAGTAGAGATCCTGTTCTTCAACTTTTCTAGGTTCTGTGGTAGTGTTTGTTCATAAATGTTACCCTTAATGAAACCTCATAGGAAGAAGTCACAGGGCGTCAAATCAAGGGACTGTGGAAGCCAGCTGAGAATTGCTGAGTTGCCGGCTTTTTGATAACCGATCCAACACCTTGGCACAGTTTCATTCTGATTGATGCACTTGGCAACTCCTGTGAAGGGGTGCCCCATCTTGTTGAAAAATGAAATTGTCCTCATTCAGCCTCAGAAATAACCAGTGTTGTTACATAGCAAGATACTCCTGACCGTTAACCATGTTTCCATCAAAAAAGAATGGGCTGTAAATAGATGAGTGGGATATCACCCAAAACATATTGACTTTGAGTGAGTCTCGTACATGTTCAGTGTGTGTATGTGGGTTCTGTAGGCCCCAAATTTGAACACTGTGTTTGTTTACTTTCCCACTAAAGTGGAACGTTGTTTCATCACTGAACACAATTTGTTGTGTGAGAGAGTTATCAATGTCAATAGCGTTCATCTTAAAATGCCACACAATTGCATTTGTTGTCATGACACAGAGCTTTTGACAGCTGTAAATTCTACCACTTATAGGAAACCAATGTCTCAAAAAATGCCAAATTATTGTCATAGGCAGCTGTACCTTGCAACTGGCATGACAGGTTGGTTTTGTAGGGCTACATTGAGAAGCTGTTTCAATTCATGTGACATTTTTGTTGGAAATGTGAGGGTGGTCAGGCCTCTTTCCTTTACATAGACATCCTGTGTCTACAAATTGTCGAAATCATCTATGTATGTTCCATCTATTCGGAGGATTGGTTTGGTACGTCTACCTGAAACTTCTTTTGAATCACAAAATTACACTTTGCAAACTTAAGCACACACAATGATTTTCACCTTGGAGTAGCCATTTTGCAACGTGTGACGATAATGAACAAACGGAAGGCAACTGACATCTAATGCAACGAATGTAAACCATCCAATGTATTCATTCCTATAATAACCAACATAATACTTCGTAATACATAAATTCTTTTGAAAAATCTTGCATATTCTAGTACTAGTATCACCACCAGCAGACAATGAGACGGATGCTGGTGAGCATGGTTAACGAAGCAGAACAGTACAGAACACTGTCACGGAAGGTGAACGTGAAGTGTGGCATGGGCACAGCCACTGACTCAGATGTACACTTGTCGGCGGCTACAGGCTTGTTCTAGCTGTTCTTATACTGATTTCAACTGTCGTGGACCAGTCTGTCACCTCATGTCATGCTTTGTATTCCGAGTGCTAGTTTTATCTCAGACTTCACTTCTGCACAGTGACAAGACTCTCTGCTCGCTCATATACTGATAGCACTTCAAGTTTCATTCCCTCTTCCAGAGTTCAGCTCCTGGCTTGTAGATCCATAATTGGGTCATACAGTTTCATTTAATTTCAAACCCTCTATCTACCATGAGTAACTTAACTTTCGTGAACTTCATCAGTTGCTCACACAGTATTTTGATCACCAAATCCATGTGACAGCAGCACAATTACAGTTTAACCAACACCGCAAGCATCTTGGGCAGTCATACACAGCACGGACTGCTGACCTACAAGGTCTCTCATGCAAAAGTCATTTTGAATGTCCCCAATGTGCTATCTCATATGCAGACTAGCTAATTAGGAACATGGTTATCTGATTAACACCTGAAGCAAAGGTCCAGACTAAGGCACTGGCCCTGTCCGACCATTCTTTAGCTGATGTCACTAAGATTGCTCAATAATATGACTTTACGGCAGTGGCAAGGGATGTACCGTATTTACTCGAATCTAAGCCGCACTTTTCCGGTTTTTGTAATCCAAAAAATCGCCTGCGGCTTAGAATCGAGTGCAAAGCAAGCAGAAATTCTGAAAAATGTTGGTAGGTGCCGCTACAACTAACTTCTGCCGTCAAGTATATGTACCGCTACACAGGCATGCTTTGCAGGCACAAAGATAAATACTGGCACCAAAACCTCTGCGTCAGTAAATAAATTAAAAAGAAAGGTGGAAGACGAGCTTTTTTTCTCCGCCCCGAGTTTCGACCACTTCATTTTCATACATTATCCAAAGAAGTAAATACAAATTCCGTATTGTTCATCTTCGAATGTAGCAGCATTTCAATGTACTATAAAAATCTGACTGGCAAGACTGTTTGGGATGTTTGTCAATATGGCCAACTCTATGTTCTGAATTTTTTCCTACCTATGAGAAGAGAAGGTTGCTAATAGGAAATTTTATGAATTGTGAATCACATGCAGTATTCTCTTCACCATAAGAATAATACAACTATAAACATTTTGCCATGTATTGTTTCGTGTTTGCTGCTATCTCATTTAAATCCTGTCTGCCTAATAAACTACAAAACTAGAGTGAAACAACAGCAAACGCGGAAGAATATACATATCATGTCATGTTTATATTCGTATTATTCTTATGCTGAATAGTGATACAGTCAGAAATGAAGCACGGCAACTGACTAGATTTTTAAATCTAAGATGACTCTAATTTCTGTGCAGAATGTAATGTACTAAAGAGGTGCCTGCAAAGATTTTCAAATGGAAAAAATTTTTCGCTACACTCTCGTTCAGAACATCTATCATACACGGTCCATTATTTGGTTCTTGTTGATCATTATCAAAGAACGCAGCAGTGTAAATAGCAACAAATAGCAGTCTCTTGCCATTGTTTCGCTAAGGAGACAATTCCTCTCTTTTTTTTATAGTTGTAAGTGGCGGTAGCTAGGACAAAAGCAAGCCATACCGCGAGCGGCAACAGGTTGTAAACACTCATTATCAGAATGCGACAAGCAGTGCATGACACAGTACAGTAATGCATTTGCAGCTCAAAGTGACGTAAACACCTATAACAAAGAGAACGGCACTTATCTGATCAAAGAAAAACAAGCAATAAATTCAAACCAGACGAAGCATGTGAAAAAGGAAGGGTACCCGTATAAATACGGACGCAGCGCCTGACGCATAGCAATGGCTACCCGGTAAAGCTTAACTACCAAGCTTACGACTCATACAAAACTACTGTAGCTGTATCGTCATTCATTCGACCTCAATTGTGTCTCATATTACAATGGACCAACTTTGTTTCGATTTGGAGGTGCGGCCTAAAACTTTTCTCTCCCCTTGAATTTCGAGTCTCAAATTTCAGGTGCGGCTTGGATTCGGGGAAATTTTTTTCCCTTGATTTCGAGTCTTATTTTTCAGGTGCAGCTTAGATTCGAGTGCGGCTTAGATTCGAGTAAATACAGTACTTTCCAAGAATTGGAAGATGGCAATGTTGGATTTACATGGTAAACTGTCCCCAGTGCCCCATGGGGTGAGCCAGGCAGCCTTGCCTTCTGCTGAGCCACTATGTGTTGAAGTCATTGACAGTTCAAGAGCAATTATGTCACAGCGGTGCCTGACTTCATCAACACTGAGCTCGGTGGGCATGGGACAATCAAGGCGGTGTAATCCCCACTCACAACATTAAAGTTTGGGTTCCTGGTTACTCTCATTCCACACCTGTTTCCATTGAATGAGAAAGCCAGTGGTCCCACCCCAATTGTCATTTTGTGCATGTTTGACATGATTACCTACATGTAGAAGCCATTTGTGGTGTCTATTGCAAACTGTCCATTTGGCAACAATATGTGACAGTTGGCAAACTGTGGGATGGTTGTCAGAGGCCCAGTGGTTTTGCTGGACTTGGAGGCTGTCTTCAATACTGTGTAAGCATCACCCCACTGTATTCCATTGTCATTTTTTATAGTGGGTGGGTGACCGATTTAGTTTCAGGCAGACATGGGCATGGCAGTGAATCTAATTAACTTAGACACATGATGGGCCTCGGGATTCCATAGAGATAACAATTCTCCATTCTGTATGATATAAGAATGTGGAATGGTAACTTATGTTATTAGTGACAAACTCACTGTTGGAAGTACGTTTACTGTCTCAATCAGTCCCCTAACAAGATTTGGCCTCATTACAGATGTACGACCATGCGCTTGAGAATATCTTGGGTTGGGCAGAAAATTTCAAGGCACACATATCCCTTAACCCATCAGCAATACATAAACTTTGTGACTCACCCCCCCCCCCCCCCCCATTCCCTTCGCCCTGCCTGACAAAATCAAGGCCGAGTTGCCGAGTTGCACCACTGGCAGGACCACAGCATTGTTTCTCATATTTCACAGAGTCAGTGGACCACCCCTTACATGGTGATTCAGAAACCAGAAAGGCCCCTACGTCTTTTGGTGATTTTTAAACAGACAATCAATGTGCAATACACAGCAAATTTGTATCCAATTTCGAGCCATAGGAGTTGCTGGCAAAGTTGTCATGGGGCCAGTATTTTTCATGCATCGACCTGCATAATGCCTACCTGCAGCTGCTATTGGACACAGCTTCTCAGTATTTCTTGGTGCTGTCATTTCAGCTGTCCATAGACGCTGGCCCGAGAGCCCTCCTTTCGAAGCGTATTTGGCGTGACAAACTTCTTTCTGCTCTAGGATTAGCTCAACATTGTTCAGAGCATCTTCATGCTTGCCACGGAGAGCAACACTGTAGAGTGGTTGCCCTCTGACGTTGTGTACTTGCATATTCCAGTTTCTGCATCTGTTGCACTGGACAGTGAGTGTGGCCTTGTGCGGCCTGTACACTGAATCAGGCTCCCCATGGACAGTTCTGCAGCACCCTTGGAACAGGGTGCATGTCAATTTTGTAGTCCCTTTTTTGGGTAACATGTGGTTGTTTGTGATTAATGCATTGTCAAACTGTCTGTATGTTGCCAAACTGTCCTTTCACAACATTGACAGCCACTATTCGTGCATTATCAGTCATTTTTATTGTTGAGGACTCTACCTGGATGCCCCTCATCTCTGATAATGGTCAGCAATGTGTGTCGTGATAGTTTGCAGACTTTTTCATATGCTAGGGTATCCAGCACCTCACTCCATTTCACCCAGCTTCTAACTCTGAGGTAGAGCGACTTGTGCAAACCTTGTGGTGGATTACAAATGTCAGCAATTGTTCCAGTAGCAGACGACCTGTCACTGAATCAGTTGTGCCTCTGTCCTGAAGGGCCCCATCGCCTTCATCTCACAAAGCCAGATGGGCGATGAGATTGGCTGCAGCGATGGTTTGCTGGAAGGCACAGAATTTGGGGATCAAGCACGCCAAACATTTGCATGGGCACCAGCTGTGGGGTCTTCTGAATTTGTTGCAATCCAAGTTACATGCCCCAAACCGTATCAGAGTGCCCATTTCTCTCACAGGGCTGCTGTTCGGACCTAGTCTTTCAGCTCCAGGGGTGCTACCAGGTGTGGTGGTGGATGACACACATCAGCAATTCTTCCGGCAGCAGATGACCTGTCACTGAATCAGTTGTGACTCCGACCTGAAGGGCCCCATCGCCTTCATCTCAAAAAGCCAGACGGGCAATGAGATTGGCTGCAGTGATGGTTTGCTGGAAGGCACAGAATTTGGGCATTAAGCACACCTGTTGGCACCCCCTCATTGCCTTCTGCCATCATATCTTCAACAAGGACTGTGGCACTGGTGGGATCGCTCCTGCAACTGCCAAAGTGGATATCATGTAATCTGAGCTGGTGTCCCTCCCTCTGACTTGGTAGTGGTTGAGTACCCATCCCTGCCAATGCCAGCGGACCAGCCATCACCCCATCCTCTACACTAAGCAAGCAATCTGTATCGATGTAGCCTCCTTAGTTGGTCAACCCATTGTCAGTGAATCTCTCACCCTCACTGGTTTTGCAACAGAAGTTGCATCAGAAACAATTTTGGCTCAATGCAGCCTTTTTAGGGAGGAGGGAATTAGTATCCCTGCCAGCAGACATCGAGACAGATGCAAATGAACTGGCATGGTTTTTGAAATGGAATAATACAGAACTCTTTTACAGAAGGTGCATGTGAAGCAGAGCCGCTGACTCAGGTGTTTACCAGTTGGTGGTGACAAATTGTAGACTACTATCTCACCTCATTTACCACTCTGTTTTCCATATGCTAGTGACAGTCATTCACGTTGGTCAAGTTTGTGTTTATCTCCATACTTCATCTCTACATGGTGTTCAGGCTCTCTGGTTCCCTGTAGATTAATTCGCACATCTAGTTTTGTTCCCAGTTTGGGGCTCAGCTCTTGGCTTGTCTAGCCACCTTCGGCTCTTACAGTTTTACATTCACGCTGACTGTGATGATTCATTGTAACATCTTGTACAGATAACTAACTATTAGTCCACATATTCAAAATTGATTACCTCGAAGTTCAAGGGTAAGTCAATTATTATTCGCAGGTGAGTCATCTAACATTACCGCTGGATATATTTCGTAAACCACATCAAATACTGACGAATCGATTCCACTTACCGAATGTGAGGAGAGGGGCTAGTGTAATTGGTTAATACAAACCATACAAAAATGCACGGAAGTATGTTTTTTAACACAAACCTACGTTTTTTTAAATGGAACCCCATTAGTTTTGTTAGCACACCTGAACATATAAACAAATACGTAATCAGTGCCGTTTGTTGCATTGTAAAATGTTAATTACATTCGGAGATATTGTAACCTAAAGTTGACGCTTGAGTACCACTCCTCCGCTGTTCGATCGTGTGTATCGGAGAGCACCGAATTACGTAGGGATCCAAAGGGAACGGTGATGGACCTTAGGTACAGAAGAAACTGGAACAGCACATTACGTGCACATGCTAACACCTTTTTATTGGTCTTTTTCACTGACGCACATGTACATTACCATGAGGGGTGAGATACACGTACACACATGGTTTCCGTTTTCAATTACGGAGTGGAATAGTGTGTGTCCCGACATGTCAGGCCAATAGATGTTCAATGTGGTGGCCATCATTTGCTGCACACAATTGCAATCTCTGGCGTAATGAATGTCGTACACGCCGCAGTACATCTGGTGTAATGTCACCGCAGGCTGCCACAATACATTGTTTCATATCCTCTGGGGTTGTAGGCACATCACGGTACACATTCTCCTTTAACGTACCCCACAGAAAGAAGTCCAGAGGTGTAATATCAGGAGAACGGGCTGGCCAATTTATGCGTCCTCCACGTCCTATGAAACGCCCGTCGAACATCCTGTCAACGGTCAGCCTAGTGTTAATTGCGGAATGTGCAAGTGCACCATCATGCCGATACCACATACATCGACGCGTTTCCAGTGGGACATTTTCGAGCAACGTTGGCAGATCATTCTGTAGAAATGCGATGTATGTTGCAGCTGTTTGGGCCCCTGCAATGAAGTGAGGACCAATGAGGTGGTCGCCAATGATTCCACACCATACATTTACAGTCCATGGTCGCTGTCGCTCTACCTGTCTGAGCCAGCGAGGATTGTCCACGGACCAGTAATGCATGTTCTGTAGATTCACTGCCCTGTGGTTTGTGAAACCCACTTCATCGGTAAACAGGTAGAACTGCAACGCATTCTCTGTTAATGCCCATTGACAGAATTACACTCGATGATTAAAGTCATCACCATGTAATTGCTGATGTAGCGACACATGAAACGGGTGAAAGCGGTGACGATGCAGTATGCGCATGACACAACTTTGACTCAGTCCACTGGCTCTCGCAATGTCCGTGTACTCATGTGTGGGTTCATGGAAACAGCAGCTAACACACCAACTGCACCCGCTTCTCCTGTGATGAGCCTGTTACGGACCCGTTTGCACGCTACGACCATACCTGTTGCATACAGTTGGCGGTAGATGTTTTGCAATTTGCGGCATGTTGGAAGCTCTCTGTCCGGGTACCATTCTGCATACACCCTGCAGGCTTCAGCTGCATTTCGTCGACACTAGCCATAGATGAGTATCACGCAACTCAACGTCGGAGGTTTCAAGCGTCAACTTTAGGTTACAATATCTCCGGATGTAATTAACATTTTACAATGCAACAAACGGCACTGATTACGTATTTGTTTATATGTTCAGATGTGCTAACAAAACTAATGTGGTTCCATTTAAAAAAACGCAGGTTTGTGTTAAAAAACATACTTCCGTGCATTTTTGTATGGTTTGTATTGAACAATAACACTAGCCCCCCTCCTCACGTTCGGTCTGTGGAATCGGTTCGTCAGTATTTGATGTGGTTTACGAAATATATCCAGCGGTAACGTTAGGTGACTCATCCTGTATATTTGTTTATTTTGGTAGTACTGTCATTTTACATTGATGACACATGATTTGCTTATTTGTTGTTATATCTTTGCAATTTTCAAGATGCTAGGTTAGTTTCATTATCACTGTCGTGCTGTTAAGCATGGCTGCTCCACTATCTATTTCCACCAAAGAAGAGCAACATTCAGTGATCCGTTTTTTGTGGTCGGAAGAAGTACCAGGGGCCGAAATTCATCAAAGACTTTCGGTACAGTACAGTAACAGTGTTTTGCCACAACGGATTGCCTACAAATGGATTGAAAAATTCCAAAATGGCCGCACTCATGTTATGCACGATGAATGAGCTGGACGGCCGTTTACCATCACAAATGAAGAAACCATTGAGTGTTCACGTGAAATGACTCTCTTAGACAGACAATTAACTATTGACGAAGTGGCACATCATCTGCAAATTAGTCACAGTTCTGCCTACGAAATCATCCACAACAGACTTGGGTTTCATAAAGTTTGTGCAAGATGGGTCCCAAAACAATTCACACAGTTGCATAAACAAATGCACTTGGACATCTGCAAAAAAAACATCTGGATCACTATGGTAACTAAGGGCTCAACTTCTTAGACAGGATCATTAATGGTGACGAAACATCCATCCATCATTAAGAGCCAGAGAGTAAATGACAGAGTATGGAATGGAAACATCCAAATTTGCCATGCAAGATAAAGTTCAAGACCCAACCGTCCACAGGAAAACTGAAGCTTACAGTTTTTTGGGATGCACAAGGTCCAGTACTGGAACATCATGGGGAAAGAGGCACAACAATAAACAGTGTATGGTACAGTGAGATGCTTACTGCCTGGCTAAAGCCTGCAAATCGAAGCAAACACCGAGGATTGCTGTCAAAAGGTGTTGTGTTGTTGTACGACAATGCCCATCCGCAATACTGCTGCCCACACTGCTGAAACACTTCATAAACTCAAATTTGAAGTACTGCATCACTTGTTTGGTCCACCCAAACAAGCATTAAGGGGCCATCGATTTGCCTTGGATGAAGCAGTGAAAGAAGCGGTGCATTCCTGGCTCGCAGCTCAACCGAGCTTCTTTTATGAGGGCATCAGGAAGCTTGTACAATGATGGACCAAGTGCATTTAAACGCAAGGAGACTATGTTGAAAAATTATGTTCTTTTATGTTTCCTATTTGATTACAATAAAATTTTATAACTGTTTTGCAGATAATAACTGACTTACCCTTGTACTTTAAACTTGGAATTTTGACAACTATGTTTATCTGACAAAATACAGTTTTTTTGAAAATTCTGATCAATGAATGCCATTTAATTTTGTCTTCCACAAAAATCACGAAAATTGCAGTGCCCAGGAGGACACACAATTTTCAAATTGTTTTTGTGTCAAAGAACAGTTAACAGTACATTACATTATGTTACCTCTAACTTCAAAATATCAGTATGTTGAGATCACAGTGAGACAAAATGGCAAAAAAGTAAAGAGGACCTACGTACATTCTAGGATAATATTCCTATATGCGGCTAGCATATGAATGCACAAATAAAGAAGATGAAGCAAAGCAGTTTCCAACCAACTACATCTGAAAGATTTATTGGTTGATATGTACATGAACATTTAAAATTCTTGCTGACTGGTGCTCCGCACCTTCCACACACCTGATAAACAACATTTTTAATCATCATCTTTAAGCTGCACTCAATCATAAGGCATATTGGCATATGGCTCCACATGTCCACTTTGTATGACAGTGCTCTAGCCAATTACATAAATAGGGCGTGATACGTTTGCAGAGATGATAGTGCTGTTGAACTTGTGTGTGTGACAAGCCCATATAATTTCACGTACTTCCAACCGGCAGAAAGTTCTTCTAAACATATGATTATTTTTTGAAAGAATAAACTGTCATTTGACTGAGTATTACTGTATTTATCTTCTGTACTATCAACATTTCAGCTTTTATGCCACTACTGAGTACAACACTAGAAGTTCTTAGATCATTTACATGTCATATCCATTAAGCAACAGATAATGGCATAAAAGCTGAAATCTAGCCAATGCAAAAGTTAAATACAATAATACACAGTCAAATGGCAGTTTACTCTTTCAAAAAAAAATTGCACAACTGTGGCTCACCCATATCAAAAACTTTTTACATTATGATTAGATTCTTTTGGATTAGTCTTCTGAAGTTGCATATTTCTTGGTTGGTTGTGGGATCTGGAGGAAGGAACAAAAAGTGAGGTCATCAGTCCCATCGGATTAGGGGAGGATAGGGAAGGAAGTCGGCCATGCCCTTTGGAAGGAACCATCCCAGAATTTGCCTGAAGCGATTTAGGGAAATCACAGAAAACCTAAATCAGGTAGGCTAGAAACAGGTTTGAACCATTGTCCTCCCAAATGTGAGTCCAGTGTTGCATGTTTCTTGAACATCTGTTTATACAGAGATTATTAAAATTCATAAATTTAATCAAATCACAGTCTTTCTAAAAAAAAATCATGAACTGTTTTTAAATTTACTGAGATCTTAAAAGCCACAAAATCATACCTTTGATTCCTTTGTGCACAGCTTCCATGAAACTTAAGAGACTCTCTCTGTTGTTTTCCCACTCAGTCGACAATTCAGAAGCATTAGGGTACTTACAACAGCTTAATTCAAATGTCACTTCAAAGCAATTGGAATATACGTAATTGAAATCCTGCATGCCTCCTATAGAAATAAAAATGGCAGTTCTCAGAAAGTATGTTTTGCCCTGTTTCACATATAAAAATAAGGATTTGAAACAATAGTATTAAAAGGAAGAGAAACTAGATGGCAAAATATTACTGCAGCAATTGATCATCATCTTCATCTAACCAAAGTAAACATTTAACTAAAAATTACACGCCGATAGAGTTAGTTACTCCTGCTGCATATTGTTAAATTCTCTGACATGGTAACTGGTAAAGTGGTGTCATAAAATTGATTGTGTTATGATTTCATGCTAGTTTAAAGAAGCTTCATATGTGAAAACCTACTCGTAAATGCAGCTTCACAAATAAAAGCTACTACACAATAAAATAAGTAATCTCATATACTTCAATAACTGTTACTTTCTTCTTTTTCTACTTATAAATATGAACCACATCTCAAACCAGTATAATTTTTTAAACTAACCGGTGCTGAAACTTAAATCATTCATTATAACTACACCATTATTGATTACATGTTAAAAGCAGTCATATAAATAGCTGCTCTGTCTTATACTGAAGATAGAAATCTCATTAATTTTGAATCATGCAATTAGATGATCTTTTGTGATACAGAGTTCTGGGTGTCCAAAGTTTGATTTTTTTTTTCAATATGGCATAAAAATTGTTACATTATGTGAGAATGGAAATTATTATTCAATATATTTGCTCGAAAGTCTTTTCTGGCACTCTTTTATATTTTTACTATCATTTATTAACCTCTCCATCCTCCATACTAATTAAAAATTCTTTAATCCTCAATGTAAGAGATGATTTTAATTTTCTAAATGATGAGGGCATGTATGAAATTTGCTCTTTAGAATTAGAGAACAAAAATATTCTAATAATTTTGATATACAGAGTCCCCAATAAAGAAGTAACACATTATTTCTGTTTAAATTAAGAAGTCTTTAAAAGACACCAACAAAATAGCAAAAGAAAAGGATTTTAATAACTACTGATTAACAGAATAAATGAAACCAATGAATCAACAGAATTTATTGGTCTGATTGAAGCATTTGGTTTCAAGCTAAACTCCACAGAATTCATGAGAGAGGGTAAACAATCTGCACAAGTATAGACAATAGTCTGACAAATTAATCACTTGATGATCCAAAAAATTCTGCATTGATTTAGGTATTTCTGATCGTTTTGCTGTTTCCAGAGCTGATTCATTAGAAAAATGTGCATCAAGCAATGCTTTAGTAAGGAAAATATATACTTCCTTTATTCTAGGCTTGAAGAAGTAAACTGGCCAGAGGAACATTGTACTGTAAGTTCTAAAAATTATGATTTCTTGACAGTTTTTTTCAGGCTTTAATGAAATATTGCCCCTAACAGTTCGCCATAAAAAAAATTAACAAGCAACTGAAATGGATAATTGCTTCTATAAAAATGATACGTGCAAGTAAAAGACAGTTACACAATGAACTGAAAATTAATACAAATTTTGATTTTATAAAACATGTAAAGAGCTATAAACCTGCATTTAGAATGGTGGTAAAAGCAGTAAAAGAAATGGTACATCCAAAAATTATTCTGAACAATGCGAATAAATCACATCAAAATCTTGATGTCATAACCGGCATTCTACAAATCTCCAAAATTAAGATAGCAGACAAACCCATTGTAAACTTTCAGAAATACCAGGATGTTTCCTAGAGTTCCTTTAACAAATGCACAAAAATCAGATTTTGACGTAAGTCGTTACCTACATAAGGTCCAACTTTCCAGTTTCAATCAGGATAACATGGACCTTAGAACTAAATTTGAATGAATTACAGCCATAGGTATAAACAAAATAGTATTATCCCTTAAAACTAAAATGGAAATCAGTGTACGGCATTGAGGACCAGGAGTCCCCCATTTGGGGAAGTTCGTCCGCCGGGGACAAGTACTTATCGCATTCGATGCCACACTGGGCGACTTGCGTGTCGGAGATGGGGATGAAAAAATGATGAGAACAACACAACACCCAGTCGCTGATCAGAGAAAATCTCCTGCCCCAGCCGGGAATCGAACCCGGGCCCCTTGGCATGGCATTCTGGCGTGCTGACCACTCAGCTAACGGGGGCAGACCCATAAAACTAAAAATTCAACTGAGTAGGATGAAATATCCACTACTGTAATTAAAACTGCTTCTAGTATAATATCAAGACTGCTATCTGAAATAATTACCAAGGCATTTGAAGAAGGATGCTTCCCAGATGCTCTTCACTATGCAGTAATAAAGCCATTATTCAAGAAAAGTTCCAAGGAAGATGTAGGAAACTACTAACTATAAGTCTTCTCCCAATTGCTTACAACCCTGTACACAACACCTGGATATGTGCCATGGCACCAGTGCACTGCACTTGAAATAGTCTAACAATGGCAGCTGCCCTGACCAGCCACCAGAGGCTGCCTGCAGAGGGTCACAAGCTTTGTGCATACGCACAATATCTGGCCCACTGCCAACCACAAACCTCCTCTATATAAAAACAGTACAGCCGGCAATTCTTCTCAGGTTGTACTATTGCTTATTGTATTGTTGCTATTTTTGTCATTTCCTAGAAAGTGGATGAATAAACTTTTGTTCTTAGTGGCCTTGCTATTGGTTGCCTCCAGCATTATGACATAATTGGTGATAACAAATGTCTCCTAGAATAGCAGAGAGCTCACACATTTGCTACATCTTTTACCCCTTACGATGATGGGACCAAACACCAGGAGGCTTACATGAAATAGATTTGGCAACACTTCCTCACTTTTGGTGTCACTGATACACACAGCTGTTGCTCCTTTCTTAGGTTTACCCTCGGATGTACCAGCATTGTGTCAGTTAGCCGCACTCCAAGATCTGGTGTCACTTATGTCCAACAAAATGTGTAAGTTGTTGTCCAATTATCACTATACGTGCATTCATGTCATTGCCACGCATGTCGAGCCCAACAGCACACTTGGGCAGCTGCCCATAATGATTTCTATACTGATTCTATAGTCTGTGATGCCATCATTTGGTTGGTTCCTAACAAAGAGATGCACCAACACACATTACAGTACAAGAATTCATCTTTGCCTGAAGTATTAAATATTGCTCAATCATCTGAGGTATTTCAAGCTGCTCATTATCAGATTGAGACTTGGTGTATCATCACTGTGGTGGCTCCTGTTCCTGGTCATCAGGTATCAGTTACTTCTTGGGGTGTGAGGTGGGGGGGCGGGGGAGGGGGGGGGGGGGCTGAAATGGCAGCCATACAAATGCAGCCTCCCTGCATACAGCACCTGCATTTTGTTCCCAGCCTACTCCAGAGGATACGGAAATGGGCGTAAATTGTCTGTCTCTAGGGCTACGAAATAACAGCAAGTCGTGACACTACTAAACACACAAACTTATGTGGGTTTGGGATCTCCAGCACTGTCTCTATTACTCGAAGTTACAACAAGCCGCATATTCCAAATTTTTGGGCAATTTACAGCTCCCACTGTGTCTAAACTGTAGTTTGTTCCTTGACTTTTCTGATAGTGGATGATGCTGGCACAGAGAATTTGTTCAGTCTGGATTATATCAATACTTTCTGGTTTTTCCATTGCAGATGTAATGCATCTTGTTTCTGACCAGGTCCCTTACCAGCAGTTGGATTCTCTTGAGTTTTGCGTTCTCGTCTCTTTTTGCGGATGAGTTAGTTTGTGACACTAATTTTACAGCCCAAATTATACTGAAATCTATGGTACAGTTGTACTATTTCTGTGTGTGCCCTATTCCAGTGGCCTTGCATGATCAAAGAAATCAGAATTGGACAGGCTGATGTGGTTGGGGGTTACTGTTTGTTTGTTTTGTTTTAGGGCGCAAAAACAACTGAAGTCATACACGCCCAAGTCAAAACTATAGAAGATGGAGGGAACATAGGAAATAGTGGGCTGAGGTACTAGGACTGCAGCCTTGACAGCTGCATCAGCAGCCTCGTTTCCTGGCGGACTGGCATGATCAGGAACCCACATAAACATCACAGTGGCTCCACCAAGAGTGAGCAGGTGACAGTTTTCCTGGACCTGTTGCAGTAAGGGATGGGCTGTGTACAGAACACTGAGAGAATCTGAGCAGAGGACACAATTGAACAGTCTGCATCACTGGATGTACTCCGTGGCCTGATACAGGGTGAAGAACTGGGCTGTAAATACTGAGCAGTGTGCCGGAGGCTGATATCGAAAAATGCTGGCATCAATGATGAAGGCACACCCGACACCATGGTCAGTCCGAGAGCCATCAGTGTAAACAAAGGTACTAAAGCAAAGTTCCATGCAAAGGTCATGAAACTGAATGCAATAGAACAAGGATGGAGTAGTGTCCTTAGGACGTGAATTAAGGCCAAGGTTGACATGGACCACTTCACGAAGCCAAGGTGGTGAAGGCTTCACAGCCACCGCGAAAGTTGCAGGTAGTGTGAAGTTAAGCCACCAGAGCAAAGGCCGAAAGTGGACTCCAGGAGGTAACAGAGAAGAGGGATGCACCACATACTTGTGATCAAAGGAATCATTGAAGAAAGAGGCATAGGATGGGTGGCCATGCATGGCAGACAAATGGCATCTATACCTGCTGAGGAGAAAGTCATGGTGGTAGGACTGGTAGTTCAGCAGCTTCAGCATACAGACTCTCAACCAGGCTAAAGTAAAAAGTACCAGTGGCTAAATGGATGCCACGATGGTGGATAGTGTTGAGATGGCGTAAGAGGATGGATGTGCAGACGCATAAACAAAGCACCCACAGTCTAGTTTCACATGGACAAAGGACCCTTATAAATGGAGGAGGGTGGTTCAATCTGCAACCTAGGAAGTACCATTGAGGACACGTTGGACACTGAGGGACCGCATACAGTGAGCTGCCAGGTAAGACACACGGGAGGACCAAGAGAGCTTCCTATCAAGCATGAGCCCCAGGAATTTCATAGTTTCAATGAATGGAGGAGCAACAGGCCCAAGATGTAAGGATGGTGGGAGAAACCAATTGCGTCGCCAGAAACTGATACAGACTGTTTTGTCAGTGGAAAAACGATAGCCATTGTCGATGTCAAGACATGTCTGAGGAAGCAGCTCAGCGATACAGGCCCATTGAGAACTATAGTAGATCGCAAAATCATCAACAAAAGGAGAGCTGGAGATGCCCAGCAGGAGACAGGCCATTATAGGGTTAATGGCGATAGCAAAGAGGATGACATTCAAGAAGGAACCCTGAGTCACACCGGTTTCCTGGATAAAGGTATTTGACAAGGCAAAACCCACATGCTCCTTAAAAACTTGTCCTTTAAAAAATTCGTGAAGGAAATGGGGGAGGTGGCCATGGAAGCCCCATGTGTAAAGCATGTGGAAGACACCAGTTCTCCAGCAGGTGTTGTAGGCCTTTCCTAAATCAAAAAACATGGTCACAGTCTAGGATTTCTGCAGAAAACCATCCATGACAGGAGTGGACAAAGTGGCGAGATTGTCAACTGCAGAAAGGCACGCTGGAAATCCACACTGTGCAATCGTTAGTAAACTGGAAGACTCAAGCCACCATACCAGTCGGGCATGAATCATATGTTGCATCACATTGCAAACACAGCTGGTGAGAGAGATGGGGCAGTAGCTGAAAGGAAGATTTTTGTCCTTACCAGGCTTAAGTATGGGTATGACGGTAGCTTCCCACCAACATCCGGGAAACATGCCCTCTGGCCAGATACGGTTGTAAGTATGAAGCAGAAAGTGCTTGCCCGCAAAAGAAAGGTGCTGCAAGATCTGAATGTGGACAGCATCTGCCATTTGGTGGAGTTTCGGGATGAATTGAGAGCATCATCTAACTCCCTCATAGTAAAGGCAGCATTGTAGCACTCATGATTCTGAGAAGAGAAGGGTATCACTCAAGCCACCTCCACACATTTCTGATGGAGGAAGGCATGGTGACAGTGGGAAGAGCTTGAAAGTTCTCCGAAATGGCAGCCTAAGGTGTTGGAGATAGCAATAGGGTTCATGATGGCATTGTCTGCTACTGTCAGGCTGGAAATTGGTGAATGGATCTTGGTTCCAGAGAGCCGTCGGAGGTTGGCCCACATGACAGAGGAAGGGGTGGAACTGTTAAAAGAACTAGTGAATGAAATCCAGCCAGCTTTCTCGCTATCACGAGGAAAGCGATGACACTTTGCATACATCTGTTTACAATGAATGCAGTTTGCCATCATAGGATGATGGTTAAAAACACAGAGAGGACGTCTCTGCACACAAATTGTGTTGTGGCATGCCACAGTCCACCAAGAGACTGAAACACAGTGTGGTAAAGAGGAAGTGCGAGGAATGGAACATTCTGCAGCTGTAGGGATAACATTTGTGAGATATTCTGCCTGGTCATCACAACCGGGGAAATCTTGTTCTTCGTAGGTCGCCAGGGAGCAGTAAAGCCGCCAGTCAGCCTTAGTAAGCTGCCATTTGGGTGTACACGCAGGTGGGGTAGGAGACAGCAGACGGATGACACATAGGAAATGGTCGCTTGAGTAGGTGTCAGAAAGAATGGACCACTCAAGACGATGGGCAAGCTGGGCAGTGCACAAGGATAGGTCCACATGGGAAAAGGTGTGTGAGAAGTCAGAAAGAAATGTGGATGCTCCAGTGCTAAGGAAGAAGAGGTTGAGTTGATTAAGAAGATCAGCCAAGAGGGCACTCTCTGACAGGTTCCAGGGGAACCCCAATGGGGATGACGTGCATTAAAGCCACCAAGTAGCAGAAATGGGGGAGGTAGCTGCCCAATTAGCTGAAGGAAGTCTTCCCTGGTGAGGTGACACCAAATGACAGAGGGACATAAAAAGTACAGAGGGGAAAAGTCAGATGAGGAAGGGAAAGGCGAACTGCAACAGCTTGAAGATGGGTAGTCAGGGAGATGGGTTGACTATGATCATCATCCCATGTGAGCAGCATGACACCCCCATGAGAGGGAATGTCCACCTTAAGGGGAAAGTCAAAATAAGCCGGGAAGATTTGTGAAAGCTCAAAGCAGTCGTGAGGATGCAATTTTGTTTCCTGAAGGCAGAGTACAAGGGGACACTGTGATGCTAAAAGCTCTTTGTGGGGCCGAAGGCTGCAAACATTCCGTTGGAGGAGAGTCATGGTGGGGAAGAAATGAAGGGGTGTCACCTTGGCAGATGCCGAGTGACAGCCTGCAAAGACTCACTGCTATAGGGCACAGAAGCATGAGGATCCTGCTCCATGAGGTCCACAGAATCATTGGCCTGCTTGTGCTGTTGGTCTGTGGAGTCCAATGCAGAAAAACAGTTGGTGGTGCACACAGTGGCCGGCCGGGCTAAGATATCATGTGGCCACACTGTCAAAGAAGATCTTTGACTAAGCAAAGGAGACCATTTGCCTTTTTGGACTTCTTCGAGCCTTTCTGGATAGCAGAGGGAGAGACAGATGTTCGTTGGCTGGAGGAATATAGGAAGTCTTCATGGGAGTACTCCTTCTGTCCTTTCCGGCCTACCGGTTGTGTAGCTGGTGGCTTTGCCTCTTGAGGTGAGAGTTTGATGGCTTGTTGCACAGCTGGACAAGGGGATGGTGATGCTACCTTGACACTGGGCGATTTCACAACCTCAGAGCTGAATTTGACATCACATGTCTGCGTGGCCATGTCCTTCATGGAGTGAGAGGTACCAAGAACAGAACTATAAGTGCTAGATGGGAGAACGCAGGGTTTGCGACTACCCAAGAACTTGAGAGCAACAGGGTAAGGCACATTTTCCTTTACCCAGATCTCCTGGACAGCCCACTCATCAAGATACATGGGACAATCCCGAGAGGAGGTGGCATGGCCACCATTGCAGTGGATACAATGGGGAGAAGGAGGAGGACAATCGCCCTCTTGCGCATCCCTACCACAGGTTATACATTTGAGTGGGTGTTGATAAGACGTTCTAGTATGGGTGAAATGATGATGCCGGTAACATCGGGTCCGGAATGTTTGGTCGGCCTACGATAATTTCATAGCCGGCTTTGGTCTCGGATGAAAGCAGCATGTTATCAAAGGAGAGAAAAAGTGTGTGGGTGGGCACTAAGGATGACCCTACCTTTTTCATCACCCAATGGACAGCAATGACACCCTGATCAGAGAGGTATGACTGGATTTTGGTCTCAGTCAGACCGTCGAGCAACCTACTGTAACTAACACAACGGGAAGAATTCAGAGGTCTATGGGCCTCAACACGAACAAGATAGCCATGGAGAAGCGAGGCAGCAACCAATAGTTGTGCTTGAGAATCAGAAGTAGTCTCCAAAAGCAACGTCCCATTCCGTAAACAAGAGCAGGATTTCACAGGGCTGGCAACTGCATTAACACCTTTCTGAATAATAAACGGATTTACTGTTGCGAAGTACTGACCGTCTTCAGTACATGAGACCACGAGGAACCGTAGTGCAGCTTGAAGGGTCTTTGAATTGTTAGCCTCATTGAGAGAAAATCCCCCATGATTGCCAGTGTCTCCAATGGCATGCTCCTTCCAATTGGGGCCTCCTTCACAAGGGGGCACACCTGCCTTAGGTGATTATTCACACCTCATGTCATACCTCCCTAACATCTGACTGAGGGACCAAATGGCAATTTGGGAAGGTAGCAGCTCAGGCAATCATGCCTCCCTGGGTCTGGCTTGTACTAGGGATAAGTGTGACCCATACCTGTTGACCCAGGGCTGGGAATTAGGCGTTACCCAGTCACCTGTTACATGTGAGACATATGGGCCAGCCGTCAGGAGTGCACAGGGAGAAAGAAGAAAAAGATGAACCTCAAACACCAAAGCAGAGGAGCGAGAGGAGAAGGGAAACAAAGAAAGGAAAACGGAATGGAAAACAGTGGTGAGACAGTTCTTATGTCACCGATGGACAATGCGGAACATTCCCATTAACACGCCGGACATGTTCTCTAAGGGGGAAGAAAAAGAATAACAAGAGGATAGACATGCAGAATGGAAGGGAAAAGATGCTGCAAAAGCTGGGGCCCCTTAGTAGTCAATCACAAACCCGCCAAAGAGTGGCAAGCCGCCTGTAGGGGTTGGGGGTCACACAGCCTGTTATATCAAATGAATGGTCTATCCCACTTGTAAAAAAAAAAAAAAAAAAGGGGGGGGGGGGCAGAATGGCCAGCTTTGCTTCTGAGTCAACTTTAAAGTTTCCATTACTGTTCAGTCTACCATTGAAACCTACCCTTTGCCCTGTCAGGGTAGGTGACTAAACTTACTGTGGGCCAGATTTCCTCTAAAATTGATTTATCTGAAGTCTATTTGCTGGTTTTGTTGGATGAGAATTCAAAAAGGATCTGTCTGATTAACATGTTCTTTGGATTGTTCCAATATCAGTGCCTCTCATTCGATGTGGCTAGGACCTTGCAATTTTTCAGTGTTCTTTGGAACAACTGACAACTTCCGTTACGGAGTGCATCAACTACCTCTATGACATTGTCATGACAAGTGCATCCACAGAAGAACGTTTATGCAACTTATGCTCCTTGTTCACAGTCTTACATACCACAGGGTTGAAATGCATCTTACAAAATCACACTTTTTTCAGTCACCCACTGTTTATTTGGGGTTTGAGGTTTCTTGGGACGATGTAAATCCTTTATGTCCTCGTATCCCCACTGTCAAAGCTATGCCTTCCCCCACCCAATGTCAAGGAACTCCAGGCATTTCTAGGGAAAACTGCCTACTAACATGAACCCATTCCAGATGTGGTCACATTGAACCATCCTCTCCACGAATTGCTCCACAAAGACGTTCCTTATCAGTGGATGCCAGCCTGTGAGCATACATTCACACTTTTGAAATCTAAATTGCATTCTGTCCCTTTTTTTGGTTACTTTTCATCCTGGCTACCACATGTCTTGGTTACAAATGCCTCTCAATTTGACCTCACGACTGTTCCTGCGCATCGCTATGAGGATGGTCCGAACGTTCAATACCTTAAGTACCTAAAATGCTCAACACTGCTCAGCAGTCCTACTCCCAAGTTGAAAAGGAAGCACTTGTTGTCACATCTATGCCGTCAAGAAGTTTCATTTATTCTTGTATGGGTCTAAGTTTCTCCTCATTATGGACCACAAGCTCTTGGTTTCATTCTTTAATTCTTCTGCTTCATTGCCTGTTGTGTACATAGTTCCGCATAGCCAGCGCGTACACAACTTTCCCACTAGAGCGCGCCCCGCTAAGCACAACAGCGCAGGTGCAGCGGTCGTCTGTCTCCGCACTACGAGATGGCACTGCCATAGAGACGGACCAAATTCTGCTTCAGCCGATCCGCGTATTAATATGTAACGCAGCCAATGAGATTGCTGCTTATGTAGAACCTTTTCTCCTCGCGGATCACACTCACGCAGTGATACATGAACGCGAGAGGTATTATAACGAGTGTACAGACCTCCGATTAAGTCAGTCTGCATTTGTCTGCACCAGTCTGTACCAGTCTGCATTTGTCTGCACCAGTCTGTACCAGTCTGCATTAGTCTGTAACAGTCTGTATGAGTTCTACATTTGTCTGTACCAGTCTATAGTCAAGTTTCAGTCTGCACCTAATAAGATTACCATATTCCTGTACATAGCCATGAAGATAAATGTATAGACACTTTTGTCAAGTATCAGAGATATATGTGAGAATAAGATTAATGTACCAATACCAAAGGAACTTCAGATTGTCAATTGTACATAGCATCCAGAACCAAGTTAAGTAATTTTTATGCTTATTATTTTAATAAATGTGTGTGAAAATTAATCAAGTTCTGTTTAAAGTTGGTCATCATCAATCTACTACTCTAAGCGTGCAAGTGTCATTTCTATCGTCTGACCTAACGGCAGAAGATAAACACACCACGATAAGACCACGAGACGTATTGCTGACACTCGCCTACTTCTTAGAGCGACAAGTCAAATAATCTTATGGTGCGTGTGCTGAAGGTCTTACAGTACACAAACCACAATGCCCAACAAAGCAGCACGTCACCTCCAGCATTGGGCCTTTTTTCTGTCTCACTACAACTATGAAACATATTTTCAGCCTATTGCGCAGAATGCCAACACCAATGCGTTATCCAGTCTCCAGGTGGAGCCGGATACTACTTTTGATAAAGATGAGCTCCTCTGAAACTTCCTGGCAGATTAAAACTGTGTGCCCGACCGAGACTCGAACTCGGGATCTTTGCCTTTCGCGGGCAAGTGCTCTACCATCTGAGCTACCGAAGCACGATTCACGCCTGGTACTCACAGCTTTACTTCTGCCAGTATCTCGTCTCCTACCTTCCAAACTTTACAGAAGCTCTCCTGCGAGACTTGCAGAACTAGCACTCCTGAAAGAAAGGATACTGTGGAGACATGGCTTAGCCACAGCCTGGGGGAGGTTTCCAGAATGAGATTTTCACTCTGCAGCGGAGTGTGTGCTGATATGAAACTTCCTGGCAGATTAAAACTGTGTACCCGACCGAGACTCGAACTCGGGACCTTTGCCTTTCGCGGGCAAGTGCTCTACCATCTGAGCTACCGAAGCACGACTCACGCCCGGTACTCACAGCTTTACTTCTGCAAGTATCTCGTCTCCTACCTTCCAAACTTTACAGAAGCTCCTCTGTTTTCACTCCGACATTGGAGCGCAATGTATAGTGGAATGATTTCCTATTACGGGCTCCCTGATTGCAGCAGATTTGGTTTTGCACCAGATTGTTCACCTCATTCAGCGTGGTTGGCCAGACAGGCCTTCAGGATGGGCTTCTGATCCTTTACATAGCTATTTTGCCCTCCATTACCACCTTTTGGTGTTCGATAGTGTTGTCTTCTTAGCTATGGATCGGCTGTCATTCTAGATTGTGATTCCGGCTGCTTTACAGTGGGATGTGCTTCAGTTCCTATATCTGGGACAATGGGTGGGTGGGGAGGGGCAAGAGTTCCTCTCGTATCAAGTCATTGCCCTCTCAACACGTTTTGGCCTGGCATCAATGACGATATCGTACTTCTTATCCCAGCCTGCTCTCAGAGTGCTACACAACAGGCGGCTCCATGGGTGATGGTCTCTCCATGGCCCACAGTTCAGCATCTGGTTGTTGGTTGTATATGCTTTTTCTAAATTTCCATGTGTTATGTCAATTGTCCTTCCACACCAGCCAAAGCTATGGTGTAGGTCATCTCAAAAAAAAAATTCTATTGAAGCACTGTCTTATACACTTGCTACCTCACACCTTCCAGGATTTCTGTGCCTATAAAGGCATTCACCCCATGAATGCCCCTCCTTTCCAATCTAATGATGAGGCGGCATGGTGGCCATGATCCTCCATGGTCACCATCCACCTACCCTCCTGGATCTGTTCATGCCACCCCACCAAAGTCCATCTGTGCAGCCCCCATCATGGTTCCCTCATGGCTCTGCGGTCTGGGTTTGGGGGTTCAGCCACTGACCAAAGTGGATTCAAATCACAGTCCACAGATGCTATCGCCACTGCCTCTGTATAGTGCTCACCAGGGGGCTGGTGGCACATCACCATGATCAGTCGCATCCTCATGTCACGGCAAGGGCCACAGGTCTGCCATCACAACCTTTGTCTTCCCTCAACAAATGTCTCAGGCTGATGGGCGTCCCAGCTGTGGGAGGAGATCCACCCTACTTGTTGAAGCTGCCATCTCCTGCCTCTCCTTTGGAGTCTGGCACCCCTACACATGCTGCTGGCCTTTCCCATCGTCACTGCCACCTGCGCTTCTGCCACTGGCTGAGCCAGTGGCGTCCGGTCCTTCACCGCCAATGTCTCTGCCACCCCGCGACCAAGTGGCCAGTGCCTCCACCACAGGCGCAGTTCTACAATATCAAGGACACCTATGTCAAGATGCTGCCAGCACTCTTATCGCCAATCCTCCCTTATGGTACTTCATGGGGGTGGCCACTATGTTTGTCCATAAACATGGCACTTCCGCCCCTATTCATCAGTTCTGACCCAGAATCTCCTCCCGATGATGCCATCATTACCTTTGTCACCTACAGCAGAGGCCATGGATGTGTCTTCAGTTATCCAGATGCCCACATCAGAGGAGCGCCATTTCCCCAAGAGGGGAGGGGTGCTATAATGTTGCACACAACACCTGGACATACATCATGGCACCAGACCACCGGTGCACTAGACTTCAAATACTCTGTCACTGGTGGCTGCACAGGTCAGTGATCAGAGGCCGTTTGCAGTAGATGACAAGACTAGGGCGTAGGCTCGACATCGGCTGTGTTGCCTGCCGGTGCCTTGCTCTATAAAAAGACAGCACTGCTGGCACTGCTTCTCAGATCATGTTCTACTGCTTATTGTACTGTGTCTATGTTTGTCATTGATTTGAATGTGGATACATAGTTGGCTCTGAGCACTATGCGACTTAACTTCTGAGGTCATCAGTCGCCTAGAACTTAGAACTAATTAAACCTAACTAACCTAAGGACATCACACACATCCATGCCTGAGGCAGGATTCGAACCTGCGACCGTAGCGGCCGCTCGGCTCCAGATTGTAGCGCCTAGAACCGCACGGCCACTCCGGCAGGCAATGTGGATACATAAATGTTTGTTCTTAGTGGCTGCACTATTGGTAGTGTCTAGCATTATAACAACACTATTCTCAAAAGCATTCAAAAAAGTTGTCACAACACAAATCTAAGATTTCACAGATAAATCTAATAATCATTGTTACAATTCAATCATTAGTGTACAGAAAGGGAAGAGTGCAACATGTGCCATAACAAATTTGTTGAGAATGTTTTCCTATCTCTGGACAAATCCCAAGAAGTTACATAAATTTTCCGTGACCTTATGAAGGCTTTTGACTGTGTAAAGCAGTCTTTACTGTCAAATAAATTACAAAGATACAAAATAAATGGCAGCACTCTGAAGTGGCTCAAATCATATTTAATAGACAAAAAGTGAAGAGTAGTTGTAATGTAAAGTACAGAAAATTGTTTTTCAGAATGAAAAATTATTCCACAGGGTATCCCACAAGGTTCCATTTTAGGCCCAATCCTATCTTTATTTAAAAAATAATAATTTATCTCTAAATGTAACATCCAGAGCTTTTTTTTCAGATGATGCAACTGTACTCATTTAATTCTCCAAAGAGGCATTGACATCCTAAATATTTTAAAACCTGTGACCCAACTAACACAATATACAAAATCAAAATCATATAACTTCCAAATAACCCATAAAATTCAGGAATTTAGGAAGGAGATTCTGTCAAATTCCTGGGGTTATTTCAAGAAAAAAAAATCATTCTGGTCTTTTCATAAAAGCTACTTAATAAACAAGCTGCACAGTACTCCATTCGCAATGACAGTATTGCTCTACACAAGTGGCATGGACACTAGAAAAGGTTTTTACCAAAGCTATTTTGAATCTATTGTAAGCTTGGAAGTATTGCAAGCAGGATATTATTACTTCAAGAAAACTTTTATTGGAAATAAGTGCAATATTATGCCTAAGGATTAATGCTGACCTTTATCCATGGATCTAAATGTTTTAACTATGCTACCTACTTACATTTATAAGCTCTTATTCTTTATATGTACTACTCCAAAATTATTTGTAGAAAACAATTTTCAACATATGTATGACAAAAGAAACCAAGATAACTTCATGTTACCATCTTAAAGATTAATGCTCTCATATACGACTCCTCGCAACTGGCTATGAAAAGTCATAATAAATTAAAGTCATAATAAATTAAAAGTGAAAAACTTTCACTTTCACTATGGAACTACATTTACTGAAGATAAAATTATACACCATCCTGATGCAAAACTATTGTTATTCATTCAAGGAATTTTTAAATTAAAATAAACTTGTAACAATGTTTTTAAATTAAGATTAATTTTTTTTTATTGACGCACTGTATGTTTGTCAGTTACATTATTTATCTGATGAAGTCTCCTGTATATTAAAGCAATGATTTGTGTGTGTATGTAATGAGATTATAAAATTTTGAGTCTGACCTTTCACTTCATACCACATAGCACCATTCGTTATACCATTTTTGAATTTCTCTAGTGGGCACGCACTTCCCTCAGTCATTTTAGGATTAGCAGCAGCATAGGTGCGAGCCAATGATTGAAACAAAGCATCATCAGGAGATTTGCTCTCTTCACAGCAGTCGCGGGACGTTCTGTTCAAAATCAAGGACAATTATATTATTCCGCTGAACCTGTTGTACAACATGTGTTTCAGTGACAAATAAGAAACCTAAAAAGTGAAACACTTCTGAAACATTAGTAAAGTTAAAACTCTCATTGTGGAATTACCTATAAATTACATTTATTTATATGAAAGAATATGAGATTTAAAACATGAGTAATGCAACTTGATTTTATAAATCCTATGCCCGACACCATTGTCTAAGAGACCAATAATGTAACAACTCTGCAGCTCAAATTTATTCACAATGATCAAAAAATTAAAATAAGAAATCGGTTGATACGCATGTTGTTCTACAATATTCAGACAGCTGGCAGCTGAATATCAAAAAAAAATCTTGAATCCAGAGTTGGATTGAATTATTTTGCACTTAGAAGACTAAAAATTGAGTTTACTAGCACAAGTACTAAATTATTGTTGAGTGTGTAAGCTTTTGATTTGCAACACCTTCATTTTCAATGTATTAAAGCATCTCTAACAGCAATTACACAAAATACTTCTTGATTAAAGGTCAAAAGCTTTTAAAACTAATTTTCAGACACAACTGGCCAGTTAATTTGCTCTAGCTGATTATCCTTTGGTGTTTAGCTGTTGTTTATTTGGAAAAGTCCAAGGTGCCCTCATTAAAAAGTGCAAGTGCTCATTCTACCAACAGCCAGAATTTTTTCTGAGATGTTTTGAAACTTTTGGTAAGGACGCATCAGGCATCAGTGGCTTTGTGGAATACATTGGTTGAGTGTTCAGTCCTGGACACCTTTGACACTGTACTAATGTTCATATACACTCAACTGCCTGCGCATAGTCCACTTCCACCATTTTCTTCATAGTAAGAGTAAGCACCAGTACGCAATTGTGTGATAATAACAATGATAAAAATCTCAGTGCTAGTGGTTTATTTGACATTACTAGTTTTGAAACTAGTCATGGTAAATATCAGGCAAGAAGCTCTTATAAGAACTGAACTCTCCTAAAAGAAGAAATGGCTGAAGAGAAATGGTTGAAGGAGTTGGTTGACAAACTATCTGAGACACTGTTGAGGTGTTCGTGAGTGGTACTAATGCTGAAACGCAACAGGATGCATAGGTGATAGCAGTAAAATGTTTGTCTCCTTATTTCTGTTACATTTGTTCTTTACTCCACCTCTTCCTTTTATGGGAAATGGCACACTGGTATCACTGAGAAGATTTCTTGTAGAGTTTGCATTTTAAAGAACATTTGACTCAGCCATAAAATTGGCTTTCACCTTTCATGTCAGGAATGTCAATGGTTGGTTCCTTTATCCAACCACACTAGCCAGCGTAAGTACCAAGCAGACAGAAAGCTACACATGCAAATATAGTATCGGATGAGTGAGAATAGCGTAGCTTATATTGATTTGTAACAGAATTTTCACATCAGAGGGCACATGCAGTCCCATAAAAATTGGCAATAATTAAAAAAATGATGCCACATCTGCCTTTCTTTCATGTCTTAAGGACCCTTAGGAGATATGAAATGGTACATCACAGGACAGTTTATTTGTGACTCTCTTGTAACCAACAGATATTTACTGAAGAATGTCATTTTCTTCTGAGAACAAAAAATGGCTAGTAAACAGCAGAAGACCTCACCTTTTGTAGAAGGATATCATATTTCTATTCAACAACATGAAGTTTTGTTCACTACACTTACAGTCAAATAAGTGAATCTGCAACGTATGAAACTGGTGTGGAATGCAATAGCTGCATTATTTAATGTTCCAAATAAGCAACCAAAACTGTAGCTGAGATGGGAAAACCACTGAGATGTGGTGATAAAATGTCAAAAGCAATAAAACTGTTTCGAACATGGAAGAAATCAATTCCACAATTGTTGCTATATCTGTATCACAAACAGCAAGAATCTCCAAGACATTCAATTCTGAAGCAAAAGTAAATGCATTTATAAAAATATTCATGTATTAGGAAATCAAGTGAAGTGTAAGAATATGTGAATCATTAGACACCATACACTATTTTAACACATCAAGGAAATGGCCTATCACAATTGGAAAAAACAACAACATAAATATATGCTCCCTATAAATGAAATGTGTGTTTATATTCTCCTGCTTTCCAGCAGAGTAAACTGCAATTATACACATGTTCGAAAGTATTTCTTGAGGAATGGGATGTAGCTTATGTCACTGAATCAGTGAGATTTGATCGTTTTTATGTTTACGTCATGATCATTCAGCTCTCTCGATAAGTTATTTATGCTTTGAATGCAAAACTATATCAACTATTTCATTAATTAAGTAGAAAAATAATTAAGAACAAACATTAATCTTACCACTGACTTCCTCACCACAGGTGTTGCTAGCGCCACACAAAATGTCAGACGCAGCATTGAGAGTCGCGATTATATCTTAGACTGTGGGTACTAGAGTGGCCTCTATTACTGTGGTTCATAAATCCAAAGGGTCATTACAAATTATTAGCAATTTCAAAACAATTATCAACATACAAATCTATAATCAGTACATACAAGTTTCCTTGTCTCGAAAAGCTATTTTTTAGTTTTCCTGGCAGTCACTATATCACAAAGATTGATCTCCCGAAAGTGTTACTTTTTTGCTATGCCTTGATAACAATTCACAGTAGTTTATAGTGGTCACAACCCTGTTTAATCTGCATCGCAGGCAGATTTCCATATTAGCATTGCACAACCTATCCATCAGAAGGTTCTTGAACAGCTTCTATACAGCATACTCCATTGTACAAATTACCTTGATGACAATGTAGTTACTGGTGCCAATCAAACCAATCAGCTGTGAAGCCTGTGTCAAGGATAATGGAGGTACATGGGTGGACAAAAAGTATGGAGACACCAAAAACACAATGCACTACCATGGCCTAAAACAGTATAGGAGACTCATTTTCTGCCTGTGAAACACACGTAATTAGAAGTGCTTTCCCATCCACTATCTTAGTTGCATGCGATGCAATTCGTGCAATGTGTGATTCCTTCAATGATTATTATTATATCGGAATATTGTCAACTGATGTTTCACAGAACCCAGAGAAATTACAGCTGTATGTAAAGACTTTTAGTGACACTAAATTTAGTGTCCAGTCTCTATAGAATAAGGCAGGAACAGAAATTGAGGTTAGCAAAGCAAAAGCTGAAATTCTTAACTCTGCTTTCAAGCAAAGGGAAACCATGGGGAATTACCCCAATTTAATCCTTATACCACCCCCCCCCCCCCCCCATGAACCATGGACCTTGCCGTTGGTGGGGAGGCTTGCGTGCCTCAGCGATACAGATGGCCGTACCGTAGGTGCAACCACAACGGAGGGGTATCTGTTGAGAGGCCAGACAAACATGTGGTTCCTGAAGAGGGGCAGCAGCCTTTTCAGTAGTTGCAGGGGCAACAGTCTGGATGATTGACTGATCTGGCCTTGTAACATTAACCAAAACGGCCTTGCTGTGCTGGTACTGCGAACGGCTGAAAGCAAGGGGAAACTACAGCCGTAATTTTTCCCGAGGACATGCAGCTCTACTGTATGATTAAATGATGATGGCGTCCTCTTGGGTAAAATATTCCGGAGGTAAAATAGTCCCCCATTCGGATCTCCAGGCGGGGACTACTAAAGAGGACGTCGTTATCAGGAGAAAGAAAACTGGCGTTCTACGGATCGGAGCGTGGAATGTCAGATCCCTTAATCGGGAAGGTAGGTTAGAAAATTTAAAAAGGGAAATGGATAGGTTAAAGTTAGATATAGTGGGAATTAGTGAAGTTCGGTGGCAGGAGGAACAAGACTTTTGGTCAGGTGATTACAGGGTTATAAATACAAAATCAAATAGGGGTAATGCAGGAGTAGGTTTAATAATGAATAAAAAAATAGGAGTGCGGGTTAGCTACTACAAACAGCATAGTGAATGCATTATTGTGGCCAAGATAGACACAAAGCCCATGCCTACTACAGTAGTACAAGTTTATATGCCAACTACCTCTGCAGATGATGAAGAAATAGATGAAATGCATGACGAGATAAAAGAAATTATTCAGGTAGTGAAGGGAGACGAAAATTTAATAGTCATGGGTGACTGGAATTCGTCAGTAGGAAAAGGGAGAGAAGGAAACATAGTAGGTGAATATGGATTGGGGGGATAAAATGAAAGAGGAAGCCGCCTTGTAGAATTTTGCACAGAGCATAACTTAATCATAGCCAACACTTGGTTCAAGAATCATAAAAGAAGGTTGTATACCTGGAAGAATCCTGGAGATACTAAAAGGTATCAGATAGATTATATAATGGTAAGAGAGATTTAGGAACCAGGTTTTAAATTGTAAGACATTTCCTGGGGCAGATGTGGATTCTGACCACAATCTATTAGTTATGAACTGCAGATTGAAACTAAAGAAACTGCAAAAAGGTGGGAATTTAAGGAGATGGGACCTGGATAAACTGAAAGAACCAGAGGTTGTAGAGAGTTCCAGGGAGAGCATAAGAGAACAATTGACAGGAATGGGGGAAAGAAATACAGTAGAAGAAGAATGGGTAGCTCTGAGGGATGAAGTAGTGAAGGCAGCAGAGGATCAAGTAGGTAAAAAGACGAGGGCTAATAGAAATCCTTGGGTAACAGAAGAAATATTGAATTCAATTGATGAAAGGAGAAAATATAAAAATGCAGTAAATGAAGCAGGCAAAAAGGAATACAAACGTCTCAAAAATGATATCGACAGGAAGTTCAAAATGGCTAAGCAGGGATGGCTAGAGGACAAATGTAAGGATGTAGAGGCTTGTCTCACTAGGGGTAAGATAGATACTGCCTACAGGAAAATTAAAGAGACCTTTGGAGAGAAGAGAACCACTTGTATGAATATCAAGAGCTCAGATGGCAACCCTGTTCTAAGCAAAGAAGGGAAGGCAGAAAGGTGGAAGGAGTATATAGAGGGTTTATACAAGGGCGATGTACTTGAGGACAATATTATGGAAATGGAAGAGGATGTATATGAAGACGAAATGGGAGATAAGATACTGCGTGAAGAGTTTGACAGAGCACTGAAAGACCTGTGTCGAAACAAGGCCCCGGGAGTAGACAACATTCCATTAGAACTACTGACAGCCTTCGGAGAGCCAGTCATGACAAAACTCTACCATCTGTTGAGCACGATGTATGAGACAGGCGAAATACCCTCAGACTTCAAGAATAATATAATAATTCCAATCCCAAAGAAATCAGGTGTTGACAGATGTGAAAGTTACCGAACTATCAGTTTAATAAGTCACAGCTGCAAAATACTAACGCGAATTCTTTACAGACGAATGGAAAAACTGGTAGAAGCCGACCTCGGGGAAGATCAGTTTGGATTCCGTAGAAATGTTGGAACACGTGAGGCAATACTGACCTTACGACTTATCTTAGAAGAAAGATTAAGAAAAGGCAAACCTACGTTTCTAGCATTTGTAGACTTAGAGAAAGCTTTTGACAATGTTAACTGGAATACTCTCTTTCAAATTCTGAAGGTGGCAGGGGTAAAATACAGGGAGCGAAAGGCTATTTACAGTTTGTACAGAAACCAGATGGCAGTTATAAGAGTCGAGGGGCATGAAAGGGAAGCAGTGGTTGGGAAAGGAGTAAGACAGGGTTGTAGCCTCTCCCCGATGTTATTCAATCTGTATATTGAGCAAGCAGTAAAGGAAACAAAAGAAAAATTCGGAGTAGGTATTAAAATTCATGGAGAAGAAGTAAAAACTTTGAGGTTCGCCGATGACATTGTAATTCTGTCAGAGACAGCAAAGGACTTGGAAGAGCAGTTGAACGGAATGGACAGTGTCTTGAAAGGAGGATATAAGATGAACATCAACAAAAGTAAAACGAGGATAATGGAATGTAGTCAAATTAAGTCGGGTGATGCTGAGGGAATTAGATTAGGAAATGAGACACTTAAAGTAGTAAAGGAGTTTTGCTAGGGAGTAAAATAACCGATGATGGTCGAAGTAGAGAGGATATAAAATGTAGACTGGCAATGGCAAGGAAAGCGTTTCTCAAGAAGAGGAATTTGTTAACATCGAGTATAGATTTAAGTGTCAGGAAGTCGTTTCTGAAAGTATTTGTATGGAGTGTAGCCATGTATGGAAGTGAAACATGGACGATAACTAGTTTGGACAAGAAGAGAATAGAAGCTTTCGAAATGTGGTGCTACAGAAGAATGCTGAAGATAAGATGGGTAGATCATGTAACTAATGAGGAGGTATTGAATAGGATTGGGGAGAAGAGAAGTTTGTGGCACAACTTAACTAGAAGAAGGGATCGGTTGGTAGGACATGTTTTGAGGCATCAAGGGATCACAAATTTAGCATTGGAGGGCAGTGTGGAGGGTAAAAATCGTAGAGGGAGACCAAGAGATGAATACACTAAGCAGATTCAGAAGGATGTAGGTTGCAGTAGATACTGGGAGATGAAGAAGCTTGCACAGGTTAGAGTAGCATGGAGAGCTGCATCAAACCAGTCTCAGGACTGAAGACCACAACAACAACAACAACAACACTGAAAAGATGAATGAAATAAGTATTAGTGTCAGTTTAATGATCAAAGCAGATGAAATGAATTAAAATTTGTACTACCGCCAGGACTCGAACTCGGGTCTTCTTGTTTGTTAGGTAGAAACGCTAACCATAACACCACTGCAGTACAATGATCAACACTGCTGCACAAACTACCCAAGTTAAGTGGTGTAATGGTTAACGTTTTTGCCTAGCAAACAAGAAGACTGCTTCGATCATTATTGTGCATAATGAAGAGGCTTAAATGCCTCAGGGAAACATTTAATTATTAGTGTCAGTGGTGTTGAGAAACAGCTGAAATTTTTAAAACTGAACAAAGCTCCAGGGCCCGCTGGTATTCCTATTAGATTCCACACTGAATTTGCAGCTGTGTTAGCCCCTCTTATAACTACAATCTGTCGTAGATCCCTTGAACAAAAAACAATGCCCAATTCTTGGGAAAGAAAAAGAAAACACAGCTCACATCTGTGTCCAAAAATGTAGCAGAAGTAATCCGCAAAACTACCATCCCATACGCCTGACATCGATTTGTAGTAGAATCATAGAACATATTCTGAGCTCAAAAATAATGAGGTGTCTTGCACAGAATGACTTCCTCAATGCCAGCCAGCATGTTTTGAAAACATCGATCATGTGAAACTCAACCCACACTTTTCTCATGATATACTGAATGCTCTGGATCCAGGGATCAGGTAGATGCAGTATTCTTGAATTCCTAAAAGCATTTGACTCAGTACTACACCTATACTTATTACCAAAAGAAGTAATTCTGGGTTTACCCCAGAGAAGTGTGTTGGGACTCTTGCTGTTCATATTGTAAATTAATGACCTTGCAGGCAATATTAATAGTGACATCAGGCTTTTTGCAGATGATTCAGTTATCTGTAATGAAGTACTGTCTGAAAGAAGCAGCATATTCATTTAGTCAGATCCTGATAAGATTTTAAAGTAGTGCAAAGATTGGTAACTTTCTTTAAATATTCAGAAATGTAAAATTGTGCACTTCAAAAAACAAACAAAAAATCTAGTATGCTACGAGTATAATATCAATAAGTCACTGCTGGAATTGGTTACCTGGGTGTAATGCTTTGTAGGGATATGAAATGGAATGATGACAACGGCTCAGTCATGGGTAAAGCAAGGGGTGGACTTCAGTTTATCAGTAGAATACTGGAGAAGTGCAAATAGTTTACACAGGAGATTGCTTCAAATCACTCATGCAACCGGTTCTAGAGTACTGCTCAAGTGTGTTAGACTTGTACCAAATAGGACTAACGGGATATTGAATGTATACAGGGAAGGGCAGCACAAATCATCACAGATTTGTTTGATACAAAGCAGAGTGTCACAGAGATACTGAAAGATCTCACTAGAAGACACTTGAAGATAGCCGCAAATTATCCCAACAGTGTCTATCAACAAAGTTTCAAGAACTGGCTTTAAATGATGACTCTAGAAATATACCGTATTTACTCGAATCTAAGCCGCACTTTTTTTCCAGTTTTTGTAATCCAAAAAACCGCCTGCGGCTTGGAATCGAGTGCAAAAAAAACGGAAGTTCTGAAAAATGTTGGTAGGTGCCGCCACAACTAACTTCTGCCGTCGAATATATGTAGCGCTACACAGGCATGCTTTGCAGGCACAAAGATAGATACTGGCGCCAAAACCTCTGTGTCAGTAAGTAAATTTTTTAAAAAAGTGGAAGACGAGCTGTTTCCTCCGCCCCAAGTTTCGAGCACTGCATTTTCATACATTATCCAACGAACTAAATACAAATTCCGTATTGTTCATCTTCGAATGTAGCAGCATTTCAATGTACTACGAAAATCCGACTGGCAAGACTGTTTGGGATGTTTGTCAATATGGCCAACTCTACGTTCTGAATTTTTTCCTACCTGTTAGAAGAGATTGTTGCTAAAAGGAACTTTTATGAATTGTGAATCACTTGCAGTATTCTCTTCACCATAAGAATAATACGAATATAAACATTTTGTCATGTATTGTTTCGTGTTTGTTGCTATCTCATTTAAATCCTGTCTGCCTAATAAACTACAAAACTAGAGTGAGACAAGAGCAAACGCGGAAGAATATAATATCATGTCACGTTTATATTCGTATTATTCTTATGCCTAATAGTGATACAGTCAGAAATGAAGCACGAAAATTGCCTAGATTTTTAAATCTAAGATGACTCTAATTTCTGTGCAGAATGTAATGTACTAAAGAGGCACCTGCAAAGATTTTCAAACGGAGAAAATTTTTCGCTAAACTCTCGTTCAGAACATCTTCTATCATACGCAGTCTATTATTTGGTTCTTGTTGATCATTATCAAAGAAAGCAGCAGTGTAAGTAACAACAAATAGCAGTCTCTTGCCATTGTTTCGCTAATGAGATGATTCCTCTTTTTAAAAAAAGCGGTGGTAGCGCGCACAAAAAGAAAGCCATGCCGCGAGCGGCAACAGGCCGTAAACACACATTATGAGAATGTGACAAACAGTGTATGACACAGTACAGTAATGCATTTTCAGCTTAGAGTGATGTAAACACCTATAACAAAGAGAACGGCACTTATCAGATCAAAGAAAAATAAGCAATCAATTCAAACCAGACGAAGCACGTGAAAAGGGAAGGGTACCCGTATAAATACGGACGGAGCGCCTGACGCATAGCAATGGCTACCTGGTAAAGCTTAACTGCTAAGCGTACGACTCGAACCAAACTACTGTAGCTGTATCGTCATTCATTCGACCTCAATTGTGTCTCATATTACAATGGACCAACTTTGTTTCGATTTGGAGGTGCGGCCTAAAGCTTTTCTCTCCCCTTGAATTTCGAGTCTCAAATTTCAGGTGCGGCTTAGATTCGGGAAAATTTTTTTTCCTTGATTTCGAGTCTCATTTTTCAGGTGTGGCTTAGATTCGACTGCGGCTTAGATTCGAGTAAATACGGTACTACAAGCCCCTACGTATCACTCACCTGGATAAGATCAGAATAACTACTAGACACACAAGGCAATCAGTCAATCATTCTTCCCATGTTCCATATGGTAATAAAACAGAGCGAAACCCTAATAACTGGTAAATGGGAAGAACTCTACACAGTGGTTTAGAGAGTATAGATGTAGATTAGTAAAAGCTGCAACACGCACTCCTCGTCTTCAAGAAGGATATCAGGTCACTATCCCTGTAATACACTATTCTAAGGTTTTAGTACTCACTAGTAAAAACTGCCGTGCCACGTCCAGGCCAAACAATTTGTGAGAAGATACTTCTACTGGTTGGTAATGAACAATGACATAACAGAATGGACAGTCTGTGCCATATCTGCACTTCATTCCAACAGTGTCACAATAGCAGTTCTGCATCCATGCCATTGTAAAGTGTTTGACTGTGAGTATTTTATGCTTATACATATAATTTTGTAACGCATTCCACCTAGATAATGGGATGGTAGTTTTGCGGATTTCTTCCAAGGACACCATGGAAGTAGCTTAGCATCTCTATTACCTTTTGTCTGTGCTGAACTTTCAGTTTCGATCAGTTATTTACATGGTCTATAGGTCATTATTGTTACCTCTCACTATATATTTTTTTTAAATTGTTGTACACTTTTTAAGTGAATAATATGAGAACACGCTGACCATTTCCATCTTAAGCTACACACACAAACACACACACACACACACACACACACACACACGCTACATTACTACATATTCAGCTATTCTTGTATGGAGTAAGAGTTTTCAAGCAGTGTAATTTCAGTTGGTGTTTGAAGTTAACTTTACTCTCTATTAATCACTAGGTAGGTGGTCCAAGATTTTTTTGTTTGTTTGGGTGTCTACTCCTTTCCACCACAATGAGACCGAGTACATTATCTTTTATTTATCCGGCCTTCATACACCAAGTGCAAATGACATTTCAGTCATCCTGCAGTCCCTTCCTGTATCAATTGTACGGCATTAATGTATCAGATTCCAAAATTAAAAATCCCAGCTAGTCACATGAAAGGTGTGTCCCAAAAGTCATGAAATATATTTTAAAAAAGTTTTATTAACACTGTCTGTGCAAAGTAATCTCCATGAGCATCTATACGTTTATTCCACCAATTCTCCCATGCCTGGCACCTCCCCCTCCCCCCCCCCCCCTTAACCCCCCACCCCAACTCAAAGTCACAGAAGGGAATATCCTTTCAAATTGTTGTCACAACCACTTGGATAGCCTCAGTGCTGTCAAAATGGCATCCTTTGAGTATGTTCTTGAGACTGGCAAAGAAAAAGAAGTCAGCTGGAGCAAGGTAAGGACTGTAAGGTGGCTGCAGTAGCACTGCAGTGTTATGTTTCACCAGGAACTTAGGGACACAGAGATACATGTGACTGTGTGTACTGTCATGATGCGGCACCTAATGCGTTTTTGCATGTGGATGATCCTTTTCCACATCCATTCTGGAACACCCGTGTAGTAGGCAGCATTAATGGTCTGCTCTTGAGGAACGAACTCTCTGTGAACCACACCCTTGGCATCAAAAAAGACTATTGACGTTGCCTTCAATTTGGATTTGCTCATCCTCATCTTCTCCTGTTTCGGTAACCCCAGATTGTGCCATTTGGCACTCTGGTGCTTCATCTCTTGAGTCATATAAAAATGGCCATATTTCATCATCGGTAATAACATTGTTCAAATAATCCAGTTCAATTTCCACATGCTTCTTAGTTCGCTCAAATCAACACTCAATTGGCTTTTTGCTCATCCATCAACAGTTTGGGGACCAGCTTAGTGCAGACCTTCTGCATGTTCAAATTCTTTGGTAACACTGAGATGCACAAAGGTTTATGGAGTGTTGAGAGTGACAGCTAACAACTGTACACTCATTTGACAGTTGGAATACAACAACCCACGCACTCAAGTCACATTTTCATCAGTTTGGTTTGTTGATGGTCGACCCCTCTTGGTCACTCTTAAACTTCATCACCCACCTCGTAACTTGCACATACAAAAATGCAGACTCCCTGTAGGCTTGTGCAAGCAGTTCATCAGTTTATCCAGGTTTTTTTTTTATTGAGTTTTGTGCAGAAGCCGATCGCCCAACATAGTTCAAAAATATCCGCCCTACATTGTTTCAATACAGCAATACAGGGCTGCATTAAATCAGTGATTCTCATGGCACCACTGCTTGGAGGTAACTATAAAGATGACACTCCCCCCCCCCCCCCCCCCCCCAACACCAAAAAAAAAATAAAAATAAAAACCAACAAAAATGGCCTGAATGTGCTGCAGCCTGTTGGAGTGTGACAAAATATATATCATGACTTTTGGGACACATCTTGTATTTGTGGAGTCACTTTCTGTGACCACATTGAGGTTACCACTTGAGAATGTAGTACGGTGACAAATGTCTTTCAGAAAGCAAAGAAGATGGAATCTGTTCACCTGTACCTACCATTTGCACCGTATAATGTTTGACAACAGTGACGTGTGTGTCACAAAAGTGATGAAATGATGATTCTCTGAGAAACGTTTCTTATCCTCCAAGAATGTCATGCTGTCCAAGCTTCAGATTTCATATGGAAACCATCAGATTTTGAATGATTTTCTCACTGAAAGTCTATGTCTCAATGACGTGACTCAAATTTTTTAATACACATCAGACTCAGTAGTCTACTTTTGAAACCATATTTAGTTTTACACTGTATTTAGTTCTCCTGAAGAAGACCATGCCACTTTGAGACCAGGGTCATGTCTCATAATTAAAGTGACCTGATGTTTTCCAAGCATATTTCTTATTTGTATAATTTTCAGCTGTAATGCCAGATCAAGCTATAATTACTCAACACAAACTGGTTCATCTTCAGGTGGTCCATGATAACTGCTACCCTGGTCTAGAAGAGGAAAAGAGTTCTTGCACAATAAGGTGATAGTGCAAACACTGGAGAACAGAGTTCGGAGCAAAGAGCCACTACTCCCACCATTGCCACCATCCACCGTGGCAGCCGCACAGACAGCAATAGGAACAAAGTGATAGTGGGGGTGATGACCAACATATAACAGATGCCGACAGGAGTGGAGCAGCAGTTATCTGGGACCACCTGACGATGGCATTGACTCTGCTTGCCGAAATACCATGGAGTAGTTATGATATGACCCAACCAAACACCTGAGAATTCTACAAATGATATTTAATGTTCAGCATACTTACAAATAAAATTCAATATCAAAAGTTTGAAACTAAAAATGAAAATTCATTTTGTTAGATGATAAAATGATATAGAAACAGAACCGTTTTTCCCTTAGACAATCTTCAGCATCAAACACGTGTAGTAGTGGGTATCCATTAAAGTAGAGTAAATATGCAGCAACACATGCATCACACATCCTAATGCCGTATTGGAAATATGATCCATTAAATATTCAACCAAATAATTAATAATTACTGAATAATATAAAAACAATATAATGCACATTTCATTCTTTACCCTGAGTCATCAAATGGGTAACTTGCGACAACAGCACCACCATGTAGGTTTCCAGACAGTACAAAAGGATTTGACACAATCCATGTCATTACAGCTAAAGTTTCATTTTGCCTGCCAGTTGTGATATAATCATGATCATTCTGATTTTGATCAAACTGATCTGGAAAGTCGCGATTCAGGTCCACTCCATTTGCATTCGTTCGACCACTGGAATCATTCTTCGTTTCACAACTTCCTTCCTGCAAAAACCGTAAAATTAGTAAGGGGAGGGAATTGAGCAATTATTCCACACAATATAATTTCTCTGTGCAAGTGTCATGAAGATGTAAACCTAACAGCAGTGGTTCAAACTAAATGATATTATAGTCAATTAACATATCTGATTGTAACGTGAAACAATGAGACTAAAAAAAGAAATATCACAAATTCAAATATCTATACACAGTTAACTTATTTTCTGTTGAAAATACAAATTACAGCAATTAGTGACAGTTATTGTTCTTCACAATATGTTTTTCAGAGGAACACATCTCCATCGCCAGGTGGATTTATTTCAGGTAATAATACAGACAACTGAGTGTGTGCTATCTGTGGCACTGTCTGGTAACAAAAGAGAAAACGCTATTTTAGTCTCAAAGTTATTTGGTACATTTTAGTAGATACATGAACAGCAATACGAATGTAAATAAATTTCAGGGGTCAATAGCTGCATTTGGTAGATTTTAGTAGATACATGAACAACAATACAAATGTAAATAACTTCCAGGGGTCAATAGCATTTCAACTTGTACTCACGTTACATGCACTTTCTATAAATTGAAGATGTGATACTAGTCTCTATCAAGTGCATGAAATAATAATACCGCTAACGGCAATATATATATTTTGTACTAGGACAGGGGTAGGATCACATTGTAATATCTGTATAGTGGTGTAGTCGTGGTCCTTTGATTGCTTGGTTCGTAAGTAATCGTTCATATATCGCAGCTCAATCTGGCGCTGGTGGCGCAACTGTGCAGTTGCATATTGCTGTTTTACTTGTCGCAACTCTATACATCCAGATATTAGCAGTATGATGGATAGCGTGTGTACGTGCTGTGTACGAGCGCAGGAGGAACTGGCCGCAGTTCGCGAGCAGCTGAGCATGCTGTTGGCCACGGTCAGCCACCTTCAGGCTGCTGCCTCGAGGTGCAGCGACAGCGGAGGGTCTGGCATGTCGCTTGAGACACCCCAGGTCGCTTGCTGTGCCTGCTGACTCAGCCGCCAAGGCACCTTCTAGTGTACCCGACGCGTTGGGGCCACCCTCACCTCAGGGTGAGTGGCAGACTGCAGCGCGTTCGCGTCGCTTGAGGCGGAGGGTCAATTTGGATTCCCGTATGGAGGATATAGTGATAGACATCCCTGGGGTTGTGAAGCAGCTGAATGGCTTGAAAATAAATAAATCGCCAGGTCCTGATGGGATTCCAATTCGGTTTCACAGAGAGTACCCTACTGCATTGGCTCCTTATTTAGCTTGCATTTATCGCGAATCTCTTGCCCAACGTAAAGTCCCAAGCAACTGGAAAAAAGCGCAGGTGACACCTGTATATAAGAAGAGTACAAGGACGGATCCTCAAAATTACAGACCAATATCCTTAACATCGGTTTGTTGCAGGATTCTCGAACATATTCTCAGTTCGAATATAATGAATTTCCTTGAGACAGAGAAATTGCTGTCCATCCATCAGCAAGGCTTTAGAAAGCATCGCTCCTGCGAAACACAACACCCTTTTTTCACATGATATCTAGCGAACAATGGATGAAGGGTATCAGACGGATGCCATATTCCTTGACTTCCGGAAAGTGTTTGACTCGGTGCCCCACTGCAGACTCCTAAGGTACGAGTATATGGGATTGGTTCCTAAATATGTGAGTGGCTCGAAGACTTCTTAAGTAACAGAACCCAGTACATTGTCTGCGATGGTGAGTGTTCACAGGAGGTGAGGGTGTCATCTGGAGTGCCCCATGGAAGTGTGGTAGGTCCCCTGTTGTTTTCTGTCAACACAAATGATCTTTTGGATGGGGTGGATAGCAATGTGCAGCTGTTTGCTGATGATGCTGTGGTGTACGGGAAGGTGTCGTCGTTGAGTGACTGTAGAAGGATACAAGATGACTTGGACAGGATTTGTGATTGGTGTAAAGAATGGCAGCTAACTCTAAATATAGATAAATGTAAATTAATGCAGATGAATAGGAAAAAGAATCCCGTAATGTTTGAATACTCCATTAGTAGTGTAGCGCTTGACACAGTCACGTCCATTAAATATTTGGGCGTAACATTGCAGAGTGATATGAAGTGGGACAAGCATGTAATGGCAGTTGTGGGGAAGGCGGATAGTTGTATTCGGTTCATTGGTAGAATATTGGGAAGATGTGGTTCATTTGTAAAGGAGATCACTTATAAAACACTAATACGACCTATTCTTGAGTACTGCTCGAGTGTTTGGGATCCCTATCCGGTTGGATTGAGGGAGGACGTAGAAGCAATTCAGAAGCGGGCTTTGTTACTGGTAGGTTTGATCATCACGCGAGTGTTACGGAAATGCTTCAGGAACTCGGGTGGGGGTCTCTGGACGAAAGGAGGCGTTCTTTTTGTGAATCGCTACTGAGGAAATTTAGAGAACCAGCATTTGAGGCTGACTGCAGTACAATTTTACTGCTTTCGCGGAAAGACCACAAAGATAAGATAAGAGAGATTAGGGCTCGTACAGATGCATGCAGGCAGACATTTTTCCCTCATTCTGTTTGAGAGTGGAACAGAGAGAGAAGATGCTAGTTGCGGTATAAGGTACCCTTCGCCACGCACCGTATGGTGGATTGCGGAGTATGTATGTAGATGTAGATGAAGAAATTGCAACAACACATTGCAGAAGTGAAAAGGTGTGTACAGGCTGAAGAAATAAGTTTAGTGCCTCTCTGTGATTTTGCTGAGAACTGGGCTGTAATTCTCCCACAAGAGGTACAACGATATCATTGGAGTAATGACCAGGTTTCAATTTTTACAGGAGTGACATATTTTCAAAATAAGACCACAAGTGTTGCAGTTATAAGTGATGACACAGAACATGAATCAGCACATGCTGTGCTAGCAACGCATAAAAATCTTCAACTGCAAACAAGGGTTATTGAAATACAGATACTGGAGCAAGTAGAGTTGGTCTCTTTCTCCTGGACACACTTCTCTTTTAATGGAAGACTTCACGGATTTTCACAGTCGCTTGATCTGCATGTGTCCACTGGGACCATCAGAAGACACGAACTCTACAGTATCTTGTAGACTAAAGGCCGTCTGTAATCACTTTGCTACCGGACAGTATAAAGTGCTTTATCAAACTGACTAAAGTTACCTTGTCTCTGCAGAACACTCTTACCACAAAGCACTTTTGGGACTCTCGTTCTATACTGCTGAATACCCAAATATGTCTGATTTCGTTCTTTAAAGATCATCCTCTCTGGTCTTTCCTTCTTGCTATGTGCGATTCGTCCACTTCAACAATTTTATTTGGCCCACCGATCAGTACACTGTTGTTGGTCACTATTACATAAGACACATCTCTGCAAAACCCGAAATACTCACACACGGTATTGGTAGGTAAGTCAGTTTCTGATGCTCTTGCTTGCAGGGTGTAGTCCCTAAATCCAGCAAGATACAAGAATTATGCTGCTCTGGATCGATAATTTGGAATAGTCAAACCATATATTCTTCATCCCCCCCCCCCCCCCAATGAACCATGGACCTTGTCGTTGGTGGGGAGGCTTGTGTGCCTCAACGATACAGATAGCCGTACCATAGGTGCAACAACAGCGGAGGGGTATCTGTTGAGAGGCCAGACAAACATGTGGTTCCTGAAGAGGGGCAGCAGCCTTTTCAGTAGTTGCAGGGGAACAGTCTGGATGATTGACTGATCTGGCCTTGTAACACTAACCAAAATGGCCTTGCTGTTCTGGTACTGCAAACGGCTGAAAGCAAGGGGAAACTACAGCCGTAATTTTTCCCGAGGGCATGCAGCTTTACTGTATGATTAAATGATGATAGTGTCCTCTTGGGTAAAATATTCCGGAGGTAAAATAGTCCCCCATTGAGATCTCCGGGCGGGGACTACTCAAGAGGACGTCGCTGTCAGGAGAAAGAAAACTGATGTTCTATGGATCAGAGCGTGGAATGTCAGATCCCTTAATCGGGCAGGTAGGTTAGAAAATCTGAAAAGGGAAATGGATAGGTTAAAGTTAGATATAGTAGGAATTAGTGAAGTTCGGTGGCAGGAGGAACAAGACTTTTGGTCAGGTGAATACAGGGTTATAAATACAAAATCAAATAGGGGTAATGCAGGAGTAGGTTTAATAATGAATAAAAAAAAAAAAAGTATGGGTAAGCTACTACAAACAGCATAGTGAACGCATTATTGTGGCCAAGATAGACACAAAGCCCATGCCTACTACAGTAGTACAAGTTTATATGCCAACTAACTCTGCAGATGATGAAGAACTTGATGAAATGTATGATGAGATAAAAGAAATTATTCAGGTAGTGAAGGGAGACGAAAATTTAATAGTTATGGGTGACTGGAATTCGACAGTAGGAAAAGGGAGAGAAGGAAACATAGTAGGGGAATATGGATTGGGGGAGAGAAATGAAAGAGGAAGCCGCCTGGTAGAATTTTGCACAGAGCATAACTTAATCATAGCTAACAACTGGTTCAAGAATCATGAAAGAAGGTTGTATACATAGAAGAACCCTGGAGATACAAAAAGGTATCAGATAGATTATATAATGGTAAGACAGAGATTTAGAACCAGGTTTTGAATTGTAAGGCATTTCCAGGGGCAGATGTGGACTCTGACCACAATCTACTGGTTATGAACTGTAGATTAAAACTGAAGAAACTACAGAAAGGTGGGAATTTAAGGAGATGGGACCTGGATAAACTGACTAAACCAGAGGTTGTACAGAGTTTCAGGGAGAGCATAAGAGAACAATTGACAGGAATGGGGGAAAGAAATACAGCAGAAGAGGAATGGGTAGCTTTGAGGGATGAAACAGTGAAGGCAGCGGAGGATCAAATAGGTAAAAAGACGAGGGCTGGTAGAAACCATAGGGTAACAGAAGAAATATTGAATTTAATTGATGAAAGGAGAAAATATAAAAATGCAGTAAATGAAGCAGGCAAAAAGGAATACAAACGTCTCGTAAATGATATCGACAGGAAGTGCAAAATGGCTAAGCAGGCATGAATAGAGGACAAATGTAAGGATGTAGAGGCTTATCTCACTAGGGGTAAGATAGATACTGCCTACAGGAAAATAAAAGAGACCTTTGGAGAAAGGAGAACCACTTGCATGAATATCAAGAGCTTTGATGGAAACCCAGTTCCAAGCAAAGAAGGGGAAGCAGAAAGGTGGAACGAGTATATAGAGGGTCTATACAAGGGCGATGTACTTGAGGACAATATTATGGAAATGGAAGAGGATGTAGATGAAGATGAAATGGGAGATACGATACTGCGTGAAGAGTTTGACAGAGCACTGAAAGACCTAAGTCGAAACAAGGCCCCAGGAGTAGACAACATTCCATTAGAACTACTGGCAGCCTTGGGAGAGCCAGTCCTGACAAAACTCTACCATCTGGTGAGCAAGATGTATGAGACAGGTGAAATTCCCTCAGACTTCAAGAAGAATATAATAATTCCAATCCCAAAGAAAGCAGGTGTTGACAGATGTGAAAATTACCGAACTATCAGTTTAATAAGTCACAACTGCAAAATACTTACGCGTATTCTTTACAGACGAATGGAGAAACTGATAGATGCCAACCTTGGGGAAGATCAATTTGGATTCCGCAGAAATGTTGGAACACGTGAGGCAATACTGACCCTACGACTTATCTTAGAAGAAAGATTAAGGAAAGACAAACCTAAGTTTTTAGCATTTGTAGACTTAAGAGAAAGCTTTCGACAATGTTGATTGGAATACTCTCTTTCAAATTCTGAAGGTGGCAGGGGTAAAATACAGGGAGCAAAAGGCTATTTACAATTTGTACAGAAACCAGATGGCAGTTATAAGAATCAAGGGGTATGAAAGGGAATCAGTGGTTGGGAAGGGAGTGAGACAGGGTTGTAGCCTATCCCCGATGTTATTCAATGTCTATATTGAGCAAGCAGTGAAGGAAACAAAAGAAAAATTTGGAGTAGGTATTAAAATTCATGGAGAAGAAGTAAAAACTTTGAGGTTCGCCGATGACATTGTAATTCTGTCAGAGACAGTAAAGAAGTTGGAAGAGCAGTTGAACGGAGTGGACAGTGTCTTGAAAAGAGGGTATAAAATGAACATCAACAAAAGCAAAACGAGAATAATGGAATGTAGTCGAATTAAGTCAGGTGATGCTGAGGGAATTAGATTAGGAAATGAGACTTAAAGTAGTAAAGGAGTTTTGCTATTTGCGAAGCAAAATAACTGATGATGTTCGAAGTCGAGAGGATATAAAATGTAGACTGGCAATGGCAAGGAAAGCGTTTCTGAAGAAGAAAAATTTGTTAACATCGAGTATAGATTTAAATGTCAGGAAGTCATTTCTGAAAGTATTTGTATGGAGTGTAGCCATGTATGGAAGTGAAACGTGGATGATAAACAGTTTAGACAAGAAGAGAATAGAAGCTTTCGAAATGTGGTGCTACAGAGGAATGCTGAAGATTAGATGGGTAGATCACATAACTAATCAGGAGGTATTGAATAGAATTGGGGAGAAGAAGAGCTTGTGGCACAACTTGACTAGAAGAAGGGATCGGATGGTAGGACATGTTCTGAGACATCACCAATTTAGTAGTGGAGGGCAGTGTGGAGGGTAAAAATCGTAGAGGGAGACCAAGAGATGAATACACTAAGCAGATTCAGAAGGATGTAGGCTGCAGTAGGTACTGTGATATGAAGAAGCTTGCACAGGATAGAGTAGCATGGAGAGCTGCATCAAACCAGTCTCAGGACTGAAGACCACAACAACAACATATTCTTCACAGCAGTCGTTCGTTTACCACAGATCCCGGAATGAAATTGTAAAGGTATTTACTATCAGAACTCTTCTTACAAACATTTATAGACTTTGGCTACCACAGTCTACACAGTTCCTCCTTTCATTGTCTGCTATTAGTCCATATTTCCGACAAAAATCCAACAATTTTCTACATTTCATAAGCATGGAATTAGATTCTCCCATGTGATGCAATCAGCCGAATAAACGTCTACAATACCAGACATCCCACTCACTGCCGACATAAATCACTTGGGTTTCCCTAGCAACTCACAAATAATTTATCATAATGCCCACCACCACAGTCGCGTGATCAATTTAGAATCTCACTTCGATATCTGTCGTTTGGGGGCCGCGTCTTCGATAGGCAAACATTCTTGGAAATTAACAAAATTTTTTTGGAAAAAAAAAAAAAACTTGTTCCTTACTTAGTCCTTCATTTTAATCTATGCTAAATTCAACAACATATGAGACTATGAAGGTAAGATTTTTTCCTAGCCTGCCTGAATTGATATGGACTATATATCAGTTTCATTTTCTTTCTTGCAGTCAGTTTCAAATATGAAAGCAAAGCATGTAAACCATTACACAAATTGTTTCTCACATTTATATTCTTTCTCTGATGAAAAAAATTGCAACAATAAAAAGTAATTAATGTAGAGTGATGAAATTTTGGGAATACATTTGTCTATTTAAAATATTTGAGTGGTTATTTAAAAAGAAAGATGATGAGACTTACCGAACAAAAGCGCTGGCAGGTCGATAGACACAATTTGAGTGGTTAGCACTGCAAGATCGCAGGTTAATGTAAGTGCAAGATAAGCCATTGAAAATGTGAAATGCTGGCACATTAATAACTGCTGTAACCACCAGCATGATGAAGGCAAAAATGCAAATGTGCAGGCCGGATGTCAGTTTGTGGGATGGAGTTCCATCTCTGTTGCCCTTGTGCAGTCAATATGCGGACTGTTAATATTGTTTGTGGATGAGATTGTTTTGCCATTCAATGATGTTCCATATGTGCTTGATTAGAGACAGATCTGGTGATTGAACAGGCCAAGGCATTCTCTAGAACATGTTGGGTTACAACAGCAGTATATGGATGAGCATTATCCAGTTGGTAAACACCTCTTGGAATGCTGTTCTCGAATGGCAGGACAATAGGTCAAATCATTAGACTGATATACAATTTTGCAATTAAGGTGTGTGGATTAACCACAATAGTGCTCCTGCTGTCATACAAAATCGCACCCCAGATCATAAATCCACGTGTAGGTCCAGGCACTGTTACCAGGCACTGGTAACTGTTTTCTTCTATTGAAGGAGCTCCACAAGATCTTGTCACAAATACAGGACTGCAGTTTTCATAAATTGGCTTTCTTGAAAAATGGACAGAAAAGCTACTGACATCCATGGCTATCGATTCTACATCGCTTTCCTATTCATTCTCTTACCAGGCAACATCGAACTACGATCGAAGCCCAGCAAACCTCTTGCACAGACGTCGTCGTCATACTTTGTTTGATCTGTTA